>NC_141021.1:33940000-34135000 GCF_052040795.2 Danio rerio
AGCTGGGAAATTGGAGAAATATAGTTTGACTGTCTAACTTTATGAAACTTTATGTTTTTTTTTAAAGAAATAATAAAAATTTTTTATTATTACTATTTAAAACAACTGTTTTTTTATTGAATGTAGAGCCAATTTGAAGTGTTCCTGTGTTTTAAAGAGATAGTCCAAAGTGCATTTTTTAGGCTTAGTTGTGTTTATAAGATGCAAAGCAATGTGTGCTCATTTTTTATTTGTAGAAAATGACGTTATTTTTTCATATTTCTTACTTTAATTATAAACAGCTACTCTGCTAACATGAAAAGGACTGTCATTTTTCCTAGTTCCACTGCAATGCCAGCCCTTAAGAGGCTCTGATTGGTCAGCTAACGATCCCCCTTCACGTCACCAGAAAAAGCGACACGCCTCTAAAAGCATGCGCTTTTGCGCTGTGTAAATACTGTCAGTCAGTTCAGCTGTTAGTCGTATCAGTTTGCCTGAATCTGACAGAAAATGAAGACCTCACGCCTGCACTCTAAAAAAAATGTTTGAAAGTGTCTTTCACAAATATTCAGAATAAGCATATGTAAGTAATATGAAACATTCACATATCTTTTGCGAGCTTGTTTTTTGAGATGCAGAATGCAGAAAAAAGAAGCTGCTTAAAGAGACACTGCAACGTGCAAAGTGAAAATTGTGGGTGTTTACAGCAATTTGATGAATAAATATGAATTCATAGCTATATTGTTGACGGTGCAAAACAGCATTTCCCATTGTTTACAACCTTGTTTACGTCCTTGCTATAACATAGCGTTAATGCTAGACACAATGCATGTGATAGATCAATTTTAACAAATAAAAATTTTTACAGGTTGTGGCTCAATTCACAGCTTCGTCTATTATGGTTGAAGCTAATCCTTTAATGAATATTTTGGAAAATCAAGCCCTGAACTGAGAGAGATTCTAGAAGCTGTCCTTTGTCAAATGCTAGCTTTATATTTTTTATATTTCTCTGGAATATAATTAATGTTTTAAAATTACATTGTAAGCACTGCTCTCTTTGTGTCGTGTCATTTAGAAGCCAAACTACAAAAATCTAACAAACTCTGTGGAAATAGCAGCATTTGGACGGCATTTTAGCTTTCTCTGCTATAACATTACAGCCTCTGGCCACACCCCTTCGCTGCATGTGGTGTATGCATGTGGTGAATGGGTAACTTGAAGCGCTTGTGATCTCACTAACACAGGTTTATTTTTTGTAGTCCCCAAACTTCGTTCACTGTAGGCTTTGTTAAGCTAACTCTGCAAAACCAGTGTCTCCCTTTGCATTGAAATTTGAGTGTTTTACTTTCAGAGATGTTGTTTACAGTATGTTCACACAGCTACATCACACATCAACTTAAGTTTAAAATATGACATTGTAGTGGACCACCCCTTTAACACTGGAACTACCAGAATTCTATAACTACCAGAAATACTCTTTTGAATATTTTCATTTTAATAAAATTACAATGACAGAAGGAAATATATAATATCCCATTTGAGAAAACGTCATGGAACTATAGTTATATGGGTTATATTTTAACAAAATTAATTAAATAATTTATAATAAATCTGGTCAAAATGATTGTCCTCGTGGGTCTAGCTGGGTCGAGTTGAAATACTAACGCTATCTCAAGGCAATTCATAACTTATTGATTTAGTGGCTAATTTGTATGAATTTGTACAATCTAATTAATACAATTGATTACAATTTGCTTATCCCCAATGATGGTTTAGTTTAGGGGCAATGTTCTTTTTAAAATCATACATTTATGTATGACTGAACTCATACAAATTCATACAAATTACCCACTAAACTGACAAAACGCAAAATACTGACATTTTCTCGTAAAATCAAGCTGGAAATACGTATATTTTGAAGATCCATTTTAGACATTTTTATAATGCATTTTAGCATGCATTCTACTGACACTGTAGAACATAACTCTAAATTTTGTAGTTATGGTCAAAAAAATATGTTATACAGGATTAATAACTATTAAAATTAAGAACTAATAGATATATCCCTACATCAAATTGTAATTTTATTTTGGAAATGAAAAACGAATTAATTGTACAGCTTACAGTAAACAAACAAATAATAATAAAAAAAAAACATTAATCAACAAAGTCAAAAATACCCGTGACACTTCACATTTGATGTGTTTCTACAATTTATTCTCACTTTTGTAGATGATTTTTGTCATATCTGATGTTGTGCAATTGATTCTTAATGAGTGTGTATGCCCAAGACGATATTCAGCTGCTGTGTCTACTATTAAAGAGACACAAGTGACAGTAACAATGACTGGCAGACACTGATATCATGCTTGAGAACTGCAGAGATTAGAGGAGACCTTTAAAAAAAACAGGAAAGGAAGGAGCCAAGGAAATGAGCACAATTTCCATATGAGCACATAGTTCTTCTCACCCAAACAGAAGGACCATTAGGGAAAGCTAATACTGGCTCATCCTGTCTGTTGTCACACTATTCTATAACACTTTGATGCATTAATTAAAGTATTAAGCACATTCAAAAAGTGCACTCATAGAATCATAAATGTTACTTTCAGCATAGGTCTTTTAATAAGTAAAACTCTATTTGGTAGCTTACTATTACATAATACACTAGATTAAACATTTCCAATAGCCTAAATGGAAATCTAGAGGAAAAACGAATAACTGATAAAAACAGAAGTAATTCTGATGAGATTTCTAACGGTAAATGTTTCACTCAAGAAAAGATTGTGATAAATCAAGCAAGTTGGATCCAAAAACTAGCATACTTTTATTTTGCTGCTATTTTTTAATTTTATTTTTTGCAATAGATAGTAGTTGAACATGTAGTGAAGTTGGAGAGGCTCTGCGCTACATGTCAGCACACTGCCCACAAAGCTGCAAAACTATATTGGCGCAGACACACTTTTTTGTTGTACTGAAAAATCCTACTTCAAGGGTTACTTTGCCAAACATGAATATTCTCTCATGCACTCCCCCTCACATCATTCCAAAGCTCTATGACTGGCTTTCTTCTGTGGAACACAATGGAAAATAATTATCCCTTTATTTATGGTTGTCAACATTTTACTCAAAGTATCAAGTCAAAACCAAACAGATAAAGTAAATAAGTTTCACATATAATTATGAAGACTTCAGGATGGAGTTTAGGAGCATGGCCATATTTTCTGAAAATAATAATAAATAAAATAAAAAATTATGACAAAATAGACAAAACAGTCTTTCAGTCCAAAATAAAAATTGAAATATATGGATTTCAATATAGTGTCAGCTCAATAAAACTGAGTAAAGAAAGACACAACGACCTATAAAAGGGTTTTCCATACAATTGAATTCAGATTGTTCTTCAGTGGAACAAAAAATATGATATTTTAGGATAAATCTTTCTCCCATAAAAGAAGCCATTTATAACTAAAACGTTAGGTTGACAACATCTTTAAACATAAATCTTTTAAGTATAAATAAAAGTGAATTTTGACCATTTGGGGACATTTTTTGCCCCCTATAAAGAAAACAGCTCTTAAATCACACAGAATAAAGTATTTTGAAAATGCAAAAATGTGTGTGTCTGTATGTGTGTGTTTGATTGTGAGTTTGGGGTTTTCAGAATATCCCGCTCCATTAGGTGTACAGTATCAGTTTTTCATTTGGAGATCTACTTAAATAAAAGTGCAAGTATTCTGTTACAATATTCTAAACTAAACTCTGAAAACTGGACTGACACATTTTTAATTTACTAAAACTTTTAGTTAAACTGCTTTGACACAATATACTCGGGTTGGGTGATGTTGACCAATTTGGCATCTCACAATGTCTAATGTAAAACATCGCAATGGACGATGCCATCGTCGTCGTAGACGGGGGGGGGGGGGGGGGGGGGGGGTTATAAATATCAATTAATTCATAACGAATTAATTAATTGTAGCCTACTGTTTTCACTACCTAACCCACATGGTCTTTGCTTTACCCATAACCAAACCATAAATAAAAAAAGTTACAAACAAATGACCACCTGTCAATCACTTTTTTTTTCCGTGGGACTCTGGCATGAATAGGCACAGTGGTCTGTGTCAATCAAATGGCTTTTCCCACAGCTGGTGGAGGAGACGAGAGTTTGGTTGGAGGTCACTGTAGTGCATACATCTTCATTGTTTTCACTGCAAAATCCTCACCGCGTGCGCGGATTTGGGAGACATTTATCCAGAATACATCTTTTCACCTAAAAACGCCAAACGCAGCACTCAGGAACAGATAAACAGTTGTTATGTGAACTTGCTGAAGTAAAAAGCCTGCAATGCTCGCCCCGACTTGGTGCTCTTCTTATTGGCCCACAGCTCTAACTGAAAGCAAATAATTGGTTAATATCAGCCGTCAATCACTCAGTCACAGCCTTCTGCCTACAGATGACAGGAGCTACAACCACGAAAATGTGAAACACTGAAGATGAGAGAATGAAAATAACACTGACATATTTACCTACAGTTACTAATAATAGCAAATCTTATTAGTGATCATGTGCTGAATTTTAATCCACCATTTACACTTTTCCAAGAGTGGCTAAAACACTTCCAGTGGTTTCAATTCCACTATGAAAATAACTAAAGGCATTCACTGTAAAGTCTGTGGGACGGGGTTTGCAGGTAACAGCGTTTGCCACTGAATCTACACATTTTAAGCGTGAGAGGTGCTGTAAAATCCTTCATTTAATCCTCACAATGCTGACAGCCATGCAAGCTGCAGCTATATGTAACATTTAACACAGCTCATGAAAAGACCCGTATTGTTATTAAGATGACATGCAAATGATAAGTTATATATCAATAAATGTGGGGAGGGGCGATGGATCGTGATGCCAGCTCAGCATCGTGAAGTTTATTGGCCATTGGCGATGGACGATGGCATCGTTTATTGGCATAACCCTACAATATACATTGTATAAGCGATAAGTAATCAATAGTAAAAAAAAGTGCAAATGCCCCAAAAATATATTGTTGTTTCACATATAGACTATCAGCAAGGATCAGAATATTATATACTTAAATCATGCATTAAGTAATGATTCCCCATCAAGGGAACTAACACTGTGTTGGAGTGGCAACATACAGCGATGGAATCCTTTTGTAAGAGATTCAGACAAGCAGAAGTGGATCTGTTTGCCTCTCAGGAAACCACTTACTTCTGACTATAGCTTTCCCCATAGACATCCATCTTGCCTCTGGCTGTACACTATTGTGCAAATGTAGCCGAGGCCATGTCAGGGCACTTTCCCTTAAATCACTCTACTCCCAAGAGTTTCAAAGAAGGTCCATCAGGACATGGTCTGTCTCCTACTAACAGCCCTGTTCTGCCCTACCCAGGTATGGTTTGTAAGTATGGAGATACAGACTGCACCTCTTCTTGATGGCTCTGCCAAGAAATTTCCTACAGGAGGAACCTACAGTACTATCCCAGGCTGAGGTTGCAATACTTCATCCTCACGTAGATTTATGGAAACTACTGTATGGGTTTTGGCCTCAAGAGCTATAGTTTGAAAACTGAGGTTGTTCAGAACATACCTAATTCCAAACTTCCATACATGAGAAACCTGTACTCCTTAGAGCTGCAATTATTATCGTCATAGTGTAGGGACTATCTAACAAACCCAGTCCATTGCCCAGTAGACTCTGTCAGAGTTCCGGCAAGAATGGTTTTCTGCAGAGTTATCCTATCCACTTTAAAAATGCTTGTGGCAGCTTTAAAGCTTGCCACACACTTCTAGATGATGAATCTCTAGGGTGGAATCCACTAGTTATACGTTGCCTATGTGGTTATTTGAAGCTGAAAACTGCAAAAAACTGACTTGGGATTTAGGGCTTATACCTACAGTTCCATTTAAGCCAATGGTGTCTACTTATGAGAAATATTCATTCATTCATTCATTTTTCTTTGGCTTAGCCCAGACATGTCCAAACCCAGTCCAGGAGGGCTGGTGTCCTGCTGAGTTTAGCTCCAACTTGCTTCAACACACCTGCAGGAAGTTTCTAGTATATCTACTAAGAGCTTGATTAGCTGGTTCAGGTGTGTTTGATTAGGGCTGGAACTAAACTCTTCAGGACACTGGCCCTCCAGGACGAAGTTTGGACACCACTTGCTTAGTCCCTTCATCAGTGGTCACCACAGTGGAATGAACCACCAACTTATCCAGCATATGTTTTACACAGCGGATGCCCTTCCAGCCACAACCCAGTACAGAGAAACACCCATACACTCTCATTCACACACACACACACACACACACACACACACACACACACACACACACACACACACACACACACACACACACACACACACACACACAGACACCCTCATACAGTACACTATGGCCAATTTAGTTTACTCAATTCACCTATAGCGCATGTTCTTGGCCTGGAAACTGGAGCACCCAGAGGAAACCCATGCCAACACGGGGAGTACATGCAAACTTCACACAGAAATGCCAACTGACCCAGCCGTAACTTCAACCATGGACCTTCTTGCTGTGAGGCATCAGTGTTAACCACTGAGCCACCTTGTCGCCCCTATCTGAGAATCAGTATTTCTCTTTTTTTATCTCTTTCAAGAGTGGGAGACCTCCAGGTCCTGTAAGTTCGTTCAACTTTTCTCCACCCCAGATAGGGGTATGAACTTAAGGTCCCCACTAATGTGGCTCGACCTACAGTGCCACAGACTTCTAATCTGCCACATCTTAGGACACTGAACCAAAAGAGGTCAAATATGTCTTGCCCAGTCAGGGCTTTGGATGCTTATGTCCACAGAACTGCCCTGTGTAGCAAATCTGAACAGTTGTTCATGTGTTTGGTTCCCAAGTAGAGGGGCCCCTTCATTCAAGCAGATGGTAAGCAGGTGGAGAAAGCATCAAGCATGTGGGCAGCATTCATGTATGCCTGTCTAGGCTTATTCAACCTTTTATTCAAGCCTCTTTATCAAGAATATTCATACTGTCAAATGTAATGAAACATTTATATGTCTTTACCAACTTGTTCTAGACCCCACTCCACTGTTAAGTATGTCCACTGTTGTGTCTTGATTCTGCCAGGTAACAGCAGACATTTGAAAGTTGGGTGTAGTGGTTATTTAGTTACCATAGCATCACCATGCCAACACAGTGAGAGTTCCCTTGACGGAGAGCGTCTCAGGTTACGCATGCAAGCATGGTTCTCTAAGAGGGAACAAGACTCTACATCTCCCTGCCATAGTTCCTCCATGCATGTAATGCTTTTTTTTGTCATTTTAGAAAATGAATGATCAGCACAGGCTTTATAGCTTCCTGGATTGACGTAATGCATTTCTGTGTCATGTGGCACAGTGACGCCACCTAATTCTATTGGACTGATTTCACACGTGCTTCAAGTTGCAATACAAAAAAGATATTTTCATAGCATTGCCACTCAGACAAAGCATCTCGTTCTCTTTTAGGAAAGCATGGTTACATGCGTAACCCAAGACCTCTCAAGTGGCAAGCAACTCCAGATTTTATTTACACTTGAGTTTTAAGCACAATATTCTATATTCAGTTTTTTTTTTTTTTTTTTTTTTACCATGGGTGAAACGGTGGCTCAGTGGTTAGCACTGTCACCTCACAGCAAGATAAGTCCCAGCTGGACCATTTCTGTATGAAGTTTGCGTGGGTTTCCTCTGGGTGCTCTGGTTTCCCCCTCAGTCCAAAGACATGCACTATAGGTGAATTGGATAAACTAAATAGTTTGTAGTGTATGTATGTGAATGAGTGTGTATGGATGTTTCCTAGTACTGGGTTGCAGCTGAGAAGGACATGTGTTGCGTAAAAGATATGCTGGATAAGTTGGCGGATCATTCCATTGCAGTGACCCCGGATGAATAAAGGGACTAAGCCAATGGAAAATGAATGAATGAATGAATGAATGAATAAATGAGTTTTCCACCATTTATCATCAATCAGCAGAAAGTTTATGAATGGTAAAGCGTGTTATGTATATGATAAACATGTTAATGCAAGTTCAGAGAGTCTGAGATTAATTTACCACATAAATATATAGTAACACTTTAACAACAATGTCTGAAACCAGAGAGTCTGCTTGTCTGATGCTAATTCAAAAATAACACATCTTTTAATGAAAGAAAAAGGGAGGGGATCATGTTGGAAAAAGTTCAGAGGGGTTTTATTTAATTACCTAGGAAACAGAACAGCTGGCTCAGAACACAGCGACAAGATGTCTTTGTAAAACATTATTGTATTTCAATAAAGCTGTATAAGATAATACAGCTGTTCAGTTTCTTCCAGAGACAGAATTAGCATTTCAAGCCGTGGTTCACTGGAAATCAGAAACAATCCTAAATCAATGCACATTTCTCCTTTTTACTTATAATCTAGTTTTCTAATAAACACCAGGGAGTCTGGTCAAACTTCCCAAAAAGTCCAATACTTATTTTTTAACTTTAAATATATATTTATAATAGCAACATAATCATATTTAACATGTCATCCATATTTATAATTAACATGTACTTAAACCGGATATACCAGAAGTATTCATCAGTCAAATTTGAGTTTCATAAGAGCTTTTTTAATATTCAACTAGTGAACCCTGGCTAATACTACGTAACCTGAATAAATACAATCCTGGGTGCTTCACATTTCGCACTGCTCACACTTTACACAAGATGTTAAAAGCTGGTGCTTCACACTTTATCTAAAAAAAAAGCTCACAATGACTTTATTTCAAGTTTCAGTTCCAAACTAAATTAAAATAATCCAGAAAACTGAGAGTTTCAAGGGATCTCTTAAGTAAGGATAACAAAAGACCTTTACTCATAAAATTGAAAACAGCTATTCTAAAAACCCTAAATGCACAGCAAATTGGTTTCTCAGACTGGCCAAAGACTGACTCCATGAGTGAATATCTCTATTACAGAGACTGTCATTTTCAGGAGTAACATTCAGGAATGACGTCCATAAAGACACTAGAGAGGTCAAATCCCCCACGGATATCAGGTGACGGATATCAGGTGACATTTGCAACACCGCTGTTCAATCAATCCTGCTAGCAACCTGAAACAACTAAAGCATATGCGAGGCAGTGTGTTTTTGCACATTTGTTGTGCACCTACTGATTCACTTACGTGCACTAATACAGTGGCTAATGAGGGGCCATTACAGTGGCCAAAAATAGGCAGAGGACGCAAGACCAGAGTCTACAATTTAGAACCCTGCTAATAAAAATCCATGGACATTACTGAGACCACACTGAGAGAGAGAGAGAGAGAGAGAGAGAGAGAGAGAGAGAGAGAGAGAGATAGACAGAGAGAGAGAGAGAGAGAGAGAGAGAGAGAGAGAGAGAAGTGATGGAAAAAGAGGCAAATAGAGGTAATAGGATGACAGAGAGAGCCAGTCTTCTTTCTCCTAATCCTCTTTAGATGTATTTTCCATAGGAACTGCAAAGCTATTTGGATATACTGTATGTGCCATCTATATTTCCACTGGATAGAGCTGGAATGTGAGTTTGTGACAGCTTATTTTACTAATAGGTAGCTCAGTTACTCTAGGCTATATTCTACACGTAGTGTACTTTTTCATTTCAAAAGTCAAAAACATAAATATATCCAACCCGTTCATGACCCTAAATTTGTGACCATTTGACCAGGGAATTTCTATAGGAATCCATACAATCTGGATTTTCAAATAAAATATTTGCAGCTGGTTCAAGAATTTGCTGTATGAAGATACACAATCTGCATGGTTAAGGGCAGGGGTGGGCAAACTCGGTTCTGAAGGGCCAGTGTCCTGCACAGTTTAGCTCCAACACTAATCAAGCACATCTGAACAAGCTAATCAAAGTTTTCAAGATCCCTAGAAATCTAAAAGCAGGTGTGTTTGATTAGAGTTGGAGCTGAACTGCAGGACAACGGCCCTTCAGAACCGAGTTTGCCCACCCCTGCCCTTAACCATGCAGATTGTGTATCTTCATACAGCAAATTCTTGAACCAGCTGCAAATATTTTATTTGAAAATCCAGATTGTATGGATTCCTAAAAAAAGACAGAAAGTTTAGGGGTTCGTAACTTTCTGTCTTTTTTTTCTACCTCGAGGCCTTCTAGCCTTCTGTTCTGATTGGCTAAGCACAAAACAAGCCAAGCTGCAAAATAATAACGAATATCAAATGGGACATTGTTGCTAAATATATAAGCAATAAGGCACAGTCAGCTAAATAAAAACGGGACAGGGCAATCTTGAGATCTTAGGAAGGTCATATTGCTCAGCTAACCATACATTATGCTGCTAATTACATGGTTAGAAAGCAAGTAAATATAGAGAATCAATGAAATGTTAACCTGAGATGAAATGATTGCTTTGTGTGAAAAGAAAGAGACCGCAAAGTGTTAACAACACCAGGCAAAAGACTGGTTTTAAAAGACTAAGTCAAATATACAGCTTAGTAGCTAGTTTACAAAACATTTGTCATCAGAATGCTGCGATTGGCCAGAATGCCATGTAATAACACACTGTAGCTTTTACCCTGTATGTCTTTTCCACATACCAACTGCAATGATTCATTTTAAATTTGTAAAAACGTTTTCGAAATGTATCATTTTAATAAACTACTGCATTTTGTTGCTAACATAAAAGTGCAACTCTTGCATAACTGAAGGTGAATAGTCTTTAAGATAATAAATATGTCTGCTTCTGAAACATAAATACAGCTGCCTTAGTCTAATCTTTAGTGGTGATGATTATATAAACACAGACTGTGCATACACACTCACAAACAATTAAGATTCGCTCTGGTCTGAATGACACCTTTATGCACTGAGGGAAAGGTGGGAGTGAACAGTGACACACATACAGACTCTATGTCTGGAGCTGATTTATTTCAGGCCATTGCCTTCTAAACAGGACATTTATACATGTTACCACTTATTATACTTCACTCTAAATGCTTTTGTAGGTGGATCATTCCACAAATAACTGCCTGTTAGTATTTCACAACTGAGACAAACTCAACTGAACCATAAACTGTTGTTTAATATACTCCATTATTGTCCTATCTTTACAGTATGATGAAACTTCTTTCCATTGATTAATGGCATTCTGTAAAATACAGTGGGTTAGTTGGCTTACTCTCATCTCTCGCAGATGTTTTTAAATCAGGGTGGGATAATTATTTTTCCTTCATTTCTTTCTTTCTTTGCTTTTTTACAATGGAAAACAAGTGCTACCAAGATTAGTTGCAGTGTGTAAACTTTTATGACCACTCTAAAAGCTAACCAAGGTGGAGGGTTACAGCCTGTCAGAGACAATTTTCCACTTACGGACAAGTGGGGGCGAAAGCTCTTGTCTGCATGCTGTGTGTGCAGTTTCATGTGGTAGAGCAATTGTAAAAGTTATCCTTTTATTTTCACTCTTAGTGAAATTTTGATACGAGTAGAAAGGAGGCGAGAGAAAGAAAGACAATAAAAAGAGTGCTGTTATTTAAACATTTTGGTTTGCATGGAAAAGTCTTTGACAAATTTGTCTGCAACACATTTATATCATACTGACTGGCTAGAGCAAGAAAAGGCAAGGCAAGTTTATTTATATAGCACATTCCATACCCAATTGCAATTCAAAGTGCTTTACATAAACAATAATAAAAGAAACAAAAAAATTGTAATTAAAATAATTAAAAATGATTAAAACATAAAAACAGATAAAAATGTGTTAAAATAGGTTATAACAGAATGAAAAAGAATAGAAAGACATGATAGTGTGATCTGTCGAACATAGCACAGTGCTCATTCAGTAAAGGCACAGCTAAACAATGTGCTTAATGTTGGAGCACATCTGATCATTTTTGGAAGCTGATTCCACCAGCGGGGGGCATATTAGCTGAAGGCAGATTCAACCTGCTTAGACTGAACCCTTGGAATTTCTAGTTTATTTGATCCTAATGATGAGCGAGGTTTGTATTCAGTGAGTATATCTGTAATATATTAAGGTCCTAGGCCATGTAGTGATTTGTAGACAAGTAACAATATTATATATTTTTCCGAATGTAACTGGGAGCCAGTGTAAAGACCTGATGACAGGTTCTCCGATTTACTGGTTCAGGTCAGAATTCTGTTCTGGATGTGCTGCAACTGTCTGACTGTGATTTCGGAAAGGCCAGTGTGGAGTCCATTACAGTAATCCACCCTGCTGGTGATAAAAGCATGAACAAGTTTCTCTAAGTTCTCACTGGAAACAAAATATCTAATTATTGCAATGTTTTAGAGATTATAGTATGCTGATTTACTGACATGACATGCCATGACTACTAAAACTCAAATCTGACTCCAGAATCACACCAAGATTCTTGACCTTAGTACAAGTAAAAAGTATCAGTTATAAATATTACTCAAAGTATAAGACCTTTCGAAAGTACTGAAGAGTAGTGAGTTGTGAGTGTTATGCTGTAAAAAGCTGATGCATTTACATGTAAATTGTGAATGTGTGTAAATGTAACATTCTGTAGAGCATTTAGTTATTGCCCAGAAGGCACATAACATCAATAAGACAGTAATATTAGGTTAGATTTAGGTTATGACGTCAGGTGACTAAAATTCAATGTCTAGCCAGCATCTAAGGACATGTTATTTTGATGTCCAATTATGACGCCAAATGACGCTGATATTTGGTTGATTTTAGGTTGTTTTAGAAAGTGATCAAAATCCAACGTTGAGCCAACATCCTAAACCAAAGTCTTATAAATTCTACATGACGGTTGGGTACAATGCCAATCATGTTGACGTCTTGTGCCTGCTGGGTGTTTAAGACCATTTCGGTCATCATACAGTAAACAAACATCCTCTTTTCATCAGTGACTTGCATCTAAACAGTCTCTGGGTCAATGGGTGTGACAAATTTTGGACATCTTCTTGAACATTTTTAATGCTTTCAAACAGTTTGCTGCAATTACCCATGTCTTGAGGTAGTTCATTATAAGGCGATTCAATTGCATTATAAGGCGATTTGATTGCACAGGAATAACAGTACTGATTTTTCTAATCCCTATAGACAAGAAAAAATAAAGTTGTGACTGCAGGTTGAAGGAAAGTAGTGGAGTAAAATTACTGATACTACACTAAGTGCACATTTTTTAAACTACTTAGTAAATTACATTTCCTAAAAAAAATTACTCAATTACAGTAGTTTAAGTATTTTGTTATTTCTTACTTTACACCACAGTCTATAATTGACAGTACACTCTTAAAAGAAACGGTTCTATATAGAACCAAAAATGGTTCTATCAAGTGCTTCATATGTGGAACCCCAAAAAGGTTCTAAATAGAACCATTTTTTGGGTAAAAGGTTCTACTGGCCAGGTATAGAACCCCAAGGTTCTATATAGAACCTCAAGGAACCTTTTTTTTAAGAGTGTATATACAAACAAAAAAAAATTATCCCTAAATAAAATTCAAAACAAAAAACAAACATTACAGATTATGAATGAGAGAATGTATTGGGTTTTCCAGTACTAGGTTGCAGCTAGATATTTATTTCTTAAGTAATTTTACTTTGTTGTGGTAAGGCATTTGCTGACAACTTCAATGGCTGATCTTTTCTTACTGTATTAAAATTATATGTGAAATGTCTAGCAGAATTTTGCAAAACATGCACATTTAATTGATAGCATTAATCTGTCAAAATCCTCACTTCAATTAACCAGTCAACACAAGCATCACTAACATGAAGCAGAGATCTCCATGGCACAGGAAACAATCTGTGTTGATCAGTAGATCAGTGTGCTTTCACTTCTGCTGCTGGGAAAGCTCAGCTCGGCTCAGCTTAGCTCAGCTCAGAGAGGGCAGAAGAAGCAGCTCTGCTTTACACCTGAACAGATGAGGAGCTGTCAGCCAGCACTGCTCCTCCTGAGCTCTCTGTCAGAATTTCATCATGAACAGGATCAGCTTTTAACAAGCTGCGTGTGTGACAGGACTCAAGATTAAACAACTTGGTTAACAAGTCATCAGAAAAGTGCCATCTAATTTCAGTCAAAATTGTAAATTTGGGCGTAGATACTTTTTCACATTTTATACCTACCTAAACATTGTTTTTGCAGTGACCTTGGCTGCAAATCGCTAACTTTTACACGCTAAAAATGTTCTGTAGAGATGACATGTTATAATGCGGCTATGAGTGCGAGAAATTTTCTGATTATGGTGCCTGGTTGATGAATCAGTTTAGGTATAACGAATAATAACTTGATTTCTAGTTGATCATTTGGTATCAGAAGTGGCTTATATGAAAGGCAAAGGCTTATTTTACCAAAATAGAATATGATCATGCCTTGATTTTTAAATATTTAATTAGGCAAATAAGGTTGGATTTTGCTTAGACAAACATCTTGTCACTAAACAGAAAAGCACCTTGACCTTCTTTGCTTTCAGGAACTTTAATGTGGAGGCTGAAGTATAGAAGAACATATTTATAACAATGGAGCCTATAACGTTACTGCCTCCTTTCCTTTTCATTGAAAATTCGAAACATACCCTCTCTTTGCTGAATATCAGTTTTAATAATCAATAATGGCCATTATAAATGTATAACGTACCATAAGTTTATACAATATAGAAAATAAAGGCAAGCAATCAGTCAAATGTGCAGAATCAGTGTACGCTGATACATTAGTTCAGATATTAACCTAACTTATCTTTACGCTCAGCCAAAACACGTTACCTGAGAACAAGTAATAGATTCAAAAGACCAAAGTCGGGGAATCTGTCGTTAGATGTAGACAAAAAGATGAGTTAAATATCACATTTAACAAATATAGTGAGATTAGATCCAGCGGCAGATCCTTGATGAACAGTCTGACGCACACAGCTCTTTTATGGGATGATGTGCTCAAATCATGCAGTGCATGCCAGAGTGTGTGTGGTCATGTGATGTGCGTTTACAGCGGTGTAGTATGGACAGAGAGCTGCTCAGAAATGCTGGGTGAAACGCCAGTGTGGACGCGGATTATTTTATTCTGAAATGTTGTTTTAAAACTAAAATGTATTAGTGTAAACGGGGCCTTAGTCTTAGTTTCAGCTTTTGTTAACTAAAACACATTGTTCCAATCTCTGATTTGCATTCAAGGTCTCCAAGTCCAGAAAGGCTGGTCATCCACATAAAACAAAAGCACGAAGAAACATGTTAATGCACATACAGTTGAAGTCAGAGTTATTAGTCCCCCTTTGATTTTTTTTTTTTTAAGTATTTCCTATATAATGTTTAACAGAGCAAGGGCATTTTCACAGTATGTATGATAATATTTTATCTTCTGTAGAAAGTCTTATTTGTTT
The DNA here is from genome assembly GCF_052040795.2 of Danio rerio. Classification (NCBI taxonomy): domain Eukaryota; kingdom Metazoa; phylum Chordata; class Actinopteri; order Cypriniformes; family Danionidae; genus Danio; species Danio rerio. Next base: position 33,955,360 of record NC_141021.1, read on the forward strand.
TATTTTGTATAAAATAAAAGCAGATTTATTTTTTTTTAAAAAACATTTTAGGGACAAAATTATTAGCCCTTTAAGGCAATTTTTTTGATAGTCTACAGAACAAACCATCATTATACAATAATTATACAATATACAATAAGTTATACACATTAAACAATAACTTGCCTAATCAACCTAACCTGCCAAGTTAACCTAATTAATCTAGTTAAGCCTTTAAATGTCACTTTAAACTGTATAGAAGTGTCTGAAAAAAAAGATATAGTGAAATATTATTTAATGCCATTATGCCAAAGATAAAATAAATCAGTTATTAGAAATGAGTAATTAAAACTATTATGTTTAGAAATGTGTTGAAAAAAAATCTTCTCTCTGTCAAACAGAAATTGGGGGAAAAAATTTAACAGGGGAGTGAAAAATTCAGGGGGGCTAATAATTCTGACTTCAACTGTATATTACAGCTGGAATTACAAGTATATATAATTAATAAAATTTAAGGAAAAATGTTTCTAAAGCAAATTTAACTTTACTTGTTTTCTGTTATTTTTAAACATATTCTAACAAGTCAGACAATTTTATGTATTTATTCATTGTTTTTTCTTGTCATTTCAAAGATATAAGTGAGACCCAGTCAAAAACTATTTGTCATTCTGTGGTAGAAAATAAGAATGAGAGCAGTAGTGACATTTACTGATGTGCTGAGTGACGAAAGTGCCTGGTTGGAAGCACATATTTCAATACAGCAGTTGACAAGAGGAGATAAAGGAGTATGATGAATGTGAGAGACAGATGACTTGAGAAATCCACGAAAAGGAAGGTAAATATGTCAGAAATCCTAAAGATATTGCTTTTTATCGGCTACAACCATTAAAAGCACCTTGTGCCAACTTCCTGTGGTCAAACAAATCCAGAGTGCAATATAAGAGCCCTTTTAAAGGTCAAAACTCACTGTGAGTTTTTCTTTGTAAAAAGCTTTGCAAACTTGTCAGACCTTTCAGATTCCTGCACAGGGTTTTAAGAGTTGATTTGATGTATTACAGTTATACTTCACTAGACCACAAATCATGATCAAAAGGCAAATTAATCACATACAGGTAAGTGAAAATAGCAGTATTTTCTCAGCAATGTGCTAATATTAAAAATAGCATAACTCTTTGCAGTAAGTCTAGTTAGATGATTTATACATGTTTAAAAATAGTGGCTGACATTTGTAATACCGAGCTTACTGAGATTATCCAACTGTATGCAATAATTACATAGTGAGTGTGATTAAGAATATATTGATAATAACTAAGCCCCTTTACACTGACCCCAAAATTATCTATAATAAAATACTAATTAGTCATTTTATTTACACTTCTGTGACACTTATATTCTTTTTTATGAATGCCTTCGCAATAATTAATTGTGTGCAAAAGGTGGACTCACACTCAATCCAATCCAAAAGTGCAAATAGACATTAGGGCTGGGCGGTATGAAGTATGAAGGTATAAAGTTAACATTTAAAGTGGATCAAAAAAATGTTTTCAAAATTTGTTCCAAGACAAGATGTTCAGTATTTTAAGGGGCCAATTTGATGAAAGGTTTTGATCCACTTCAAATGTTTGCTACTATATATTGCAGAAAAAAATTGTCAACCAAAATAGATTTTTGTAATTCTGTATATACCATGACGTGAGTGCAGTGGGTATGAGCCTTCCTGAGAAAGAGAAAAATAATCCCCCAAAAAACTAAAACTATGAAACTATTAACTAAAACTACTCTTCAAAAAAAAGTTGTATTAACTGAAATAAAACAAAAAGATTACAATAAATGGAAAAACTAAAACTAAATAAAAGTACTGAAGTCACTGAAGAGCGAACTGAAAAATATAAACTATTTAAAAAAATGTATGATTGTTTTTAACCTTAGAGTGAATGTTTATTATTTGCATGTGTTTTTACAACACAATCTCACGGCAATTCGTAACTTTTTCATTCAGTGGCTAATTCGTATGAATTCGTACGATCTTATTCGTACAATTTAGTACGATTTGCTTATCCCCCAATGACGGTTGGGGTTAGAGGTGGGGTCAGGTGCCACGCCTCCTTTTTAAAATCGTACCATTTCGTACGACTGAACTCGTACGAATTCGTACGAATTAGCCACTAAACTGGCAAAACGTAAAATACTTACGTTTTCTCGTGAGATCAGGCTGGTTTTTAAGACCTGACTGTTACGAATTTGAAGTAAATTTAAACTATTTGGGCACAATAAATTAAATGTTTGTAGCTTAAAGATTAATTAAACATTATAGAATTAGTTACTCAATTAAAATAATTAAGTGTTATTATTATTATTATTATTATTATTATTATTATTATTATTATTATTATTATTATACAGTGATTATTTAATTTCTGCTCCTAATACGGTTTGACTCCCCAGAAAATCATAAATTATTGTTTATTTGCTTCTTTTGTCTGTGGTATTTAACCAAGCTTTGTAAGTCATCTGGTGAAATTGAATATATATCGTCATATCACATTGAATGAAAATATTGCAATGTCAGTTTTTTTCAATATCGTAATTATTATAAATATAGTTAATTCTGTTCATAATTTTATTTGTGTCGTTATTACTAAAATGTTTGCAATAGAATAAGGGACAATATTGTGCAAACACAAAACTTTAAACACCAAAGATTTTTTTTATTTAACTTGTCAACTTTGCTAAACTAGAATTATTAAAACTAAACATACAAAAACTAAATAGAAATGTGTTCACAAAATAAAAAGTAACTAAAATAAATAAAAAATCTATTAAATATACTAAAACTAAATTGAAATGAACAGCAAATGTTAACATAGTATCAAAATAAAAACTAAGTTAAAAAGGTAAATCTATAATAACCTTTATGGGTAAAAAGCATTAATTGGCATTTGATTTATTGTGAGAAGCAAACTCTAAAGAGCATACAAATCTCAATCTGACTCTGGAAATGAACTTTTAAATTTTAAATTCTCAAAAACAGCTCAGTGGTCAGCACTGTCGCCTCACAGCAAGAAGATTGCTGGTTTAAGTCAGAGCTTGGCCAGTTGGTTTTTCTGTGTGAAATTTGCATGTGTGGAGTTGCAACATCCATGTTGGCATGTGGTGCTCCAGTTTCCCCCACGGTTCAAAGACATGCACTATAGGTGAATTGAATTAACTAAATTGGCTGTAGTGTATGAGTGTATGTGTACATGTTAGTGTGTATAGGTTTTTCCCAGTATTGGGTTGCAGCTAGAAGGGCATCTGCTGTCTAAAATATATGCTGGAATAGTTGGCAATTCCTTCCGCTGTGATCACCCCTGATATATAACGGACTAGATCGACTGAATAAATGAATTCTCAAAAACACACAAACAGAAAATATAAGCCTTATAAAATTCATAATAAAATGTTTCATGATTTTCTGGAATAGTTACCTATTTAAATAACTATATCATGAAACAGATTGGTACCATAAAAAAATTACCCTTACTCTTGTACTGTGAAACAGAATTTTGATAGCACCCAACCCTTTTTTAGTGGATTTCAGAAAAAACAATCTCAATTCCCACTATACAGCGTAAAATGCACAATACATAGGCCATTCACATTCATTGGGCATGTGCATATTTTGCCGGCATGCGTACTTGCCATCTGGTTGTGTAACATTCATCTGAAAAGGGCTTGATGAATCAGAGAACGATATGCAATAGTCCAGAAGATCTGTTAGACACTCACTGAGGATAGACATGCCTCAATTTTTCTTTAGCATTTTCAAAACACTACATTTTTCAGGTCAAAGATGCTGGAGTAGTGTAATTGCAAAGCATAACCTAACAAAACCAATACGTTTTAAAATGAAAATGCATGTTCTCTCTAGTGACCTAACTAGTGAACTACAAGCTCCCATTCAAGTAGTGTATCGCCATCCAATCCAAAAACTGAATATAGCTTCTCTCAGCTACATTTTCCCCCATTTTTCAGTAGTCTTTTTTAGAAATGTCACAAAATGGATCACAAAATGGATCAAAATGTCTGCAGGTACTTCCTTTTTATCGTCACTAGAAAACCATCAGCTGGTTTAAATGAGCATGCAGAACTGATGGGAACATTAGCCTTTTCTTTGAATTTCTCCTGTACATTTCCATGATGGTGCAGAGGTGAACGGGTTCATTTCTTTACAACCTCTGAAAAACGCTGCAAGCACTGCCATGGCCGTCAGTCTAACCCTGAGCACTCTTTCTGCTTGTTGTCAGCACATAAATGCAAAGAAAATAATACCTTAAACCAGTGCAAAAAGCAGGTCCTGGCTTTTATCCTTTTTTAAGTTCCTCTGTGTGTAGCCTGGTATATGCAGAGACAAAACCATGCATACACCAAGAAATGCTCACAAACATTACATATACACAATTCAGTTAGGCTTAGTCTTCATAAATCCCTGTGTGTAGGCAGAAGAATGCTTTCCCTGCTTCAGAGCAGCTATTTCCTTTCTGTTAAATCACTGAGAAAAAAAAAGGTCACAACATTAATACAGTCATAACAGCAGCGCTGACGGCATATTCTTTAGTAAAACCACTAAAGTTATCAGGTTCTTCCAGGCCCCAGCATTTCATCTTTAGGATAAATGTATTTCATAATGTTCTTGTTGAGAGCCTCGGCAAACGCTTTGCAAATTGGATGCATCATTACGCAAGAAGACCAACGACGAGAGGAGATACTGAATGGAGCATTCGTCTTTTGTACATCCGGACTGATCCTAGACCAGTGTCTCTGAGCGGCTTATTACTTCTAGAAGTGTTTTAAACTGTTCCCGGTATAGCAATTCGGATGATGATGATAAGTCGAAGTTGTGTTAAATGAAGGGTGTTTATGCTTTGTCATCCTAATGTAGCCCTGTGACTAAAGGGATATTAAAAAAATGAAGGGAAGGCAAAAGAGAGAGCTTGATGAACAGGCTTTAAAAACTGTTACCAGCCCGAGGTCACAACACATACAAAAAAATATAGAGCTCACCTTCAACATGATCATTTCTTATTGTATATCATTATGTGTATAAAGAAGCCCAACCAAAACAAGGGTGGCATCAGTCTGGCACAGTCCCTCCATGTGCCCGCTGGGTAATTCCAGCACCTGCTGTGCCAACATCCCATGGCATGTACAGATGTCCTCTAATATAAGCCCACCTACTGGACTTTTGCCTGATTCCCTAATCACTCTGAATTGCAGAGGAAGAGGTAATGTGCAGTAATATCTGTCAGAAACATTATCTGATCTAAAATAAGCATCTAAGATAAGACGCTATTAACATGCAATTTCAGAGTTTATATCTGAAAATGCCTCGGAGCTAATATGACCTTGTCAATCAGATAAATTGTGGCTCATTTCGACAAGCCAACATAAACCAGAGCTGTCCTTACCATAAAGTAATAAATATCTAGATTCTAAATGAACAACTTTTTATAATGTTTGTATCTCTAATTAGCAGGGTTAATGGTAGGGTTGGGCTAATGGCGCTTAACCTCTGAATGTTTATAGTGAAGCTTTGGATGCTTTTTATAAGATTGCCTAGAAGATTGTTAAAGGGATAATTCACCTAAAAATGAAAATTTGCTCACTGTTTACTCACCCAAGAGTGGATTCAAACCTTTAGAAGTGTCTTTCTTCTGTTGAACCCAAAATATATTTTGGAAGAAAGCTGAAAACCTGTACCATTGACTTCCATAGTAGAAAAACAAGTGCGTTGGAAGTCAATGGCTACAGCATTCCAACCTTTTTTTTTTTCTAAATATTTTCTTTTGTGTTTAACAAATAGTAGAAAATCATAAAGGTTTGAAACAAGTAAATAGTGAGTAAACATTGGCAGAATAAAGTTTTAACTAGTTTAACTATGGTAACTATTCCTTTAATAGGATAAATAAATAAAAAGATTACAGCACAATTTTGTCTCCCTTTGTGTCAATGTGCTATAGACTCATGCGGACTGTAGATTTTATTTACTTTTATTTAAAAGTGAAATCGAGGCTGCAGTGGGAAGAAGGATCCGTTCTGTAAGGATAGTGGGAAAAAAATGGGATATCGGACCTCATTTTCAGCTAAGTTAAAAGAAATGGCACTAATTAGCTAACGTTTTCTTTCCCAAACACACATATTAGATGCCATTTATCAAACTCAATTTAGTAAACTGATTCTTCCACTATATTAGACTGGTAATTTTTTCCCCTCTACCATTTAAGTGCTGTTGAACATGTTCTTAAGTACAGCTAATTTGCCATAGTATTTACCAGTGCTCAACAGAAATGACTGTGATTGGCCATGAAGGCCATCTGTTTACTGCACTGCACTGCACCAATGTTTACAGAGTGTAAACATAGACAAGCGAACCGCTGATGACTCAACTAATCTTCGCAGCTTTAAAATGCTTCAGTTTCCGTGTATCTGTGTTTGCACTTGGTGAAGAGATGGATGAACTGATGACTTTAACGCCCAATCTGTTGAGTTCTGGTGATCACAAATCACAAATCAGCGGTGTTTAAGAATTTGCTTAAATGTTAGCAGGAAATGGACTTTTTAAAAATTTCAGTGCCGGTGTGGTGAAAAATCGAGTCCCCCCCTGCAATCAAGTCTGCTAAGGACCCAAAAGGAACGTGTGCATTGAATGCCTGCCCAAAAGTTATTGTTATATTATATCCTTAAGTTTGAGATTTTAACAAGACTAATCATATTATAACATTATTACCAGTAACTACAAGTTAAAGACACACATAGTTAAAATAATTTAAGCATTTGTAAACATTTAATGATGTCTTTTTGATGTTATATATATTCATATTTAACCTTATATATTTACATAAGAAGTGGTAGCACATTGTAGGCTATCTAAAATAAAACCACGAACGAGAAATTCTCCATTTCACAACACATGCCTTTAGCTGTACATCAGTATATGAAATACATAATTTAAAATGGTTTTATGGCATTATGACGCTGTTTTAAATTACATAAATTTAAATGAGATTTCGCTGCATTTATATATAAATATGGGCAATTCAGTGGCACAGAAGGTAGTGCTGTCGCCTCACAGCAAGAAGGTCGCTGATTCGAGCCTTGGCTGGGTCAGTTGTTGTTTCTGTGTGGAGTTTGCATGTTCTTCCTGTGTTCGTGTGGGTTTCCTCTGTGTGCTCCGATTTCTTCCACAGTCCAAAGACATCCGGTACAGGTGAACTGGGTGGGCTAAATTGTCCGTGGTGTATGAGTATGTGTGGATGTTTGCCAGAGATGGGTTGCGGCTGGAGGGGCATCCTCTGTGTGAAATTGTGCTGTGTTAGAGGTTCATTTCGCTGTGGCGACCCCGGATTAATAAAGGGACTATGCCGAAAAAAAATGAATGACTGAATGAATGAATGAATGAATGAATATATATATATATATATATATATATATATATATATATATATATATATATATATATATATATATATATATATATATATATATAAATGAGCAATATCACACTCGTAGCAGTGCGATATTGCGTTTATACAACAGTCTGACGGCATAATTGTGTATATAAAAACAAAATCAAGCATGGAGAGTCTCAAAAACCCAGTTGTATGAGGAACTACTTTCTTCCGCGTTGGAATCAAATCATAAGCTAACTTAAACAGCTGAGCAAGCATCTTTTAAACTTTAGATCTGTAGTGTCTGCTTTTTGCTGACTGTATGTGGGCGGAGTAATACACAAAGGGTAAAGAGGCTGTATGGGTGCTGATATTACCTGAATATCACGGCTATTAGCCAATCAGACAGAACTGTTGTATAAATAAATATATATATATATATATATATAATCTTAAAGAAAAATCGTATATGTAAAATCTTTTTTTTTTTAATGGCAGCCACGTGAAATGAGCGTATTGCAGTCCTGACTGACAGAAATATATGCACTCATAAACCAATCACATTCCCTGCACAGATGAAATTAGCTCGAAACAACAGATTTGCTTAGTGCTTTTGGTTGTATACTATCACAAGTTCTCCAGTCATAATCAAAAGGTGTAAACAAAACTAAGAGATGCACTACAGGGTTATTATTTTAAAATTCAGTTGTTTTACAGCAATCATGCAGTTATTACCATATTTTCACAATTCATTCAGAAATATGTGCAGCTATATAAGATACAGGTCTAAATTAGTTGTATTTTCCATCTCTTATTAGACTGCAGACAGAAACAATAATGATTTAAAAATGTTAAACATCTTTTCTTATTCCATTTATGCATACATACATACATACATACATACATACATACATAGAAGTGTGAAATTCAAAGCAGGTGAGTCTGCTGACATATCTGGAGCAACCAAATGTCTACATATTAATATTTATAATCTATGTATTAACATGTATGATCCTAATTCCCTGCCTTCAGCGAAGACTAGAAGGATGCTGTTATAATCCACTGAGCTGCAAGTGCTTGCAGTGTGCATTTTTTAGTTTTGTAACATCATGTCACTCGCTTCCAAGCACAGTATAATGGTCTGCAGCTATTATAAAACATGTTTACCACAAGCACATGCCTGAAAGGGTAAATGCAGCCCCTGCTGATCTGGCACCAAAATATGAAAAGAATGGACATCTATTGAAGAAGTGAGTGCTGACTTGGGCTTTAATGTTTAATCTGGTTATTCTGACAAGGCTATCCTCTTTTTCTCTCTCTAGAGCCTCACAATGTGTTGTTGGTTGTCTAATGCCTCAGCTGGCAGAGTTTGCAGCAGGCCAAGATTAGTGAAGAGCTTATAATTAAATGCACCAAGTATCGCTGTAAACAGCACGTCTCCAGCAAGACAAAAAAAGCCACCTTGTGCGCCTGTCACGACAGTAAAATAATGCTGCTGAACGATTGTAATGCCCTCAAAAAAAAACAATAAAATTAAAATAAATTGTGAATATCATGTAATAATTTTCCCAACATTATGCCTTTCCAAACTTTGAGAATATCTTTATTTTGTGAAACACAAAAGCAGATACTTGTGGAATGTTTCAGATGCTTTTATCCAGTGGATTCAGAAGTACAGAAGTCATTGAGATCTAAAATCATCAAGCTTTAAAATGGGCAAAAATGTCTTTGCTCTCATTCTCACCCTTGCAGATATCCAGTGAGAAACCCAAGAAAGGATCTTTCTAAGTCAGATGTGATTGACTAACTGGGTCTTGTAATGGTTGATTTTGATTGCTTCTAATGTCTTAATTGCAGTAGAGTAAAAGCATCTGTTGTAAATAGTACTAAAAGTATGAGTAAAAAGTAGCCCTTTTAAAAGTACACAAGAGTAGTGAGTATTATGCTGTGAAATGTTTATACGCAATTTGTTAGTATGTGTAAATATAAAATTCTGTAGTGCATTTGGTGATTATTTAAGATTATTTGCTGATTTTATCAGTGACATACGATCTAAACCAGGGGTGGAATTGCAGGACTGAATTAATCACCATGAACAAGAAAAAAATACAGTAGTGCCTGAAGGTTGAGTAAAAGTACTGATACAGCATAAAAAAAAAAACTCAAGGGAAAGTAAAGGTACACATTTTTATAACTACTTAGCAAATTACAATACTCAATTACAGTCCTCAATTACTGCTTTATAGTCAGTTGAGTCTTTGGCCAGACTCTGTTGACCAGACTCGCTCCACTCCAATGGCTCTTGGCCCCGATCACAATGCTACCAAGCCAACCACAGATCTTGCACTCTGCAATGTCATGCCATTTAGCTGCATTTTTTGAGATGTGTCCATCAGGGCCAAAAAAAAGTCCAATTGAAGAGTTTAAATGCAAAAACCTCTAAGTACCGTCTGAAATTATCATCTAAAATGAGCATGTTTATCAGGCTGTTGTGTGTAGTTTCAGTAATAATTACCCTTAATGCAAAGAAAAGGTTATTTTTATTGCCTTTAAAGTTAAATAGCTTAACATAAACATAGGAGGCTGATAAAAATGCACATTTTAGATGACATTTTAGATGGCATCTGAACTCTTAATTTATTATTTATATTTACATATAAATTACTCTTACTCCACACAAAACTTTAAGCATGCATAGTGCCTCCTTCAAATAGAGAAAGCCACAATGATTGTCATTCCACAAGAACTATCACAAATATAATTGTTGACGAGCTTTTTTGTAGAAAAAAAAAACATTTATTAAAGGCTCATTCACTGACAATTGTGTAAGATACAGTATATAAACGTAAAATTGAATGACCAAAAACATACATAAACATACACACCATTGTAAGTTGCACAAAGTTTTGTTTACTTTAGATGAGATTCAAGCTTATAAATGTTTACATTTTTCCTGTTGACAAGATTATTTAAAGTCTACAGTATCCCTTTCAATCTGACTGAAAATTAATTTAGATTGAGCCTGATCGGATTGGTTGAGGTGTTTACATTTAGACTTTCAGTCAGACAAAGCTATTAATCTGATTATACTTGGATTATTTTGGAGCATTTAAACATAGCTATTGTTTATAGCACATCCAATTTACTTTTTAGAGCATAAAACCTACACTGTACAAAAAATCTTGGTTGCCTTAAAATTTTAAGAAGAATAAAATTAAGCTTATGAGTCCATTAAAATTATTTTATGTTAAACTGATTTAAAACAGCTTATGTAACTTATAAAATTAAGTCATGATTACATTGTAATAAGTTAGAATGACCTAAAAACATATACTGTCAGGACTAATTGATCATATAATTTTTTACAGTGTATGGAACATGAATAAACTAATAGCATTCTTCAATTATCCTCTAAATTATAACTTATTGCCAAAATTAACAACAATGTGAGTGAATAATTATGCTGACCGAGTCTTTTAGATAACCCATAGAACCCATAACCCATCAGAATTTAGACAAATGAATAATTTGCAATAAACATTAAGTCCTGCTAAAATGTTGCCCTGCATTCGAGTACGCAGAAGGAATAGCGGTTATTTCCTCTATATAATCACTCAAATTGGCAATATCTAATTTAATCCATGACAGAGCCTCTGTGAGAGGTGCGAGGGATCTTTTAACTGGAACAAATTTAATGCTCACAATGAAATGCCACAACTTGGAAATATACCCTCAGCTGAGATAATATATGTGCATTTAAATACATCATGCAAGAATACAATTTGTTGTTAACAGTACAGTAAGTGTTTTAAGCATGGCCACTAATCTCATATTTTAACTTAAAACAGTTTTCTGATATGCTGCATTCCTGTGACCATGACAGCATGTGTGAGTGTGTGTCAGCTGCACCAGAAGCTACAGAGGATTTCCCATTAAAAGAGGGATCAAGTTCTCATTCCATTATACCCCCTCTCTCTCATACACACACACACACACACACACACACACACACACACACACACACACACACACACACACACACACAAACACACACACACACACACAGAAAGAGAGAGAGAAAGATGTCTGCTGTCTCTCTAGATAGAACTTTAGATCTTTTAGAAGTGAACAGATGCACTGTTTCCAACAGCAAACTGCAAAGTCCATTAATGTCCAGCATGAGATATGCATTTCATCATTATAAAAGAACAACAAATGCACTACCTGACAAAAGTCTTGTCGCAAATCCAAGTTTTAGGAACAACAAATAAAAACTTTCTAGCTGATTATTTGGTATCAGAAGTGGCTCATAGGAAAGGCAAATGCCTCTAGATAACGCTTATTTTACCAAAATAAAATATGATCATGCCTTAATTTCTAATTATTTAATTAGTACAGTAAGGTCTGACTTTGTTAGACAAACGTCTTGTCACTTAACAGAAATAATGTACAATATAGATTATAAAGCCATGGTGTAGTGGAAAAAGAATTAATATCGTGTATGACTGCCATGAGCTTGGAGGACTGCATCCATATACATCTCTGCAATGACTCAAATAACTTATTAATAAAGTCATTTGAAATGGCAAAGAAAGCTTTCTTGCAGCACTCTCAGAGCTCATTAAGATTCTTCAGATAAATTTTTAATGTCTCCTCCTTCATCTTACCCCAGACATGCTCAATAATGTTTATGTCTGGGGACTGGGCTGGCCGATCCTGGAGCTTCTTGATCTTCTTTGCTTTCAGAAACTTTGATGTGGAGGCTGAAGTATGAGAAGGAGTGCTATCCGGCTGAGGAATTTGCCCTCTCCTGTGGTTTGTAATGTAATGGGCAGCACAAATGTATTTATACCTCTAGCTGTTGATGTTGCCATCCACTCTACAGATCTCTGACACGCCCCATACTAAATGTAACCTCTTTTTTTTTGACTTTTGTCAGATAATGTACATTAAAACACTATAGGTGTGTGATGAGACACTTATCCCACAAGACAAGATTAGAAATTAGATTTTTAGACTTGCTTAAAAATGATGAAATATATAGTAGAAAATAGTCTTTTGTTAAACTGAAAAACAAAAAACTCAAAAAACAACTTTTACTTTAGAAGAGGAGTCACAAAAAATGTATTAAAACACCAAAAAATGACAATGTTTCCAGTTATTGCCTTTGCTCTTTCAACTGACGTTGGACTTTTAGCTACAAATACATGTGTTATTCTTGTTTGAATTTTCATGTAAAGTGAATTGCTTTTCCTTCTCCTAACAGACTCGTTTTTTAGGAAAGAGCTGTGGTTGCATTTGCATAGTGATTGTGTACTCCCAGAAATAAAGGTACAGAACCTATCACTGTGGCAGTACCCTTTCAAAGGATACAGATTTGTGCTTTAAGGAGCAAAATATGTAAGATAAAATATGGACCCTTTAGGTCATAGGTCTCGAACTCAATTCCTGAAGGGTTACATCTCTCCACAGTTTTGCTCCAAACCTAATCAAAAACACCTGTTCCAACTAATCACGGTGTTCAAGAATACTAGAGACTATTAAGCAGGTGCGAGTTGGAGGTGGTTGGAGCTAAAATCTGCAGAGCTCTGACCCTCCAGGCTACATGCTATAGTGTTTTTCAGCCAATGCTAAACTGCCGGTGAAAGGTTAATGTGACAAATATCAATTTTATAAGGTTCTTTTTACAGCATCAGCTTTGTAATGTAATTAAAGTACATTCAATTAAACAAACGTAAGCGCTCATTTAGTTGTTCAAGCATAAAACCGGATGAAAGACCACGTAAGTAAAAGTGCATCAGTAGCAGCTAGGCTAGGGCATAAACTCCATTGAAAACACTAGGGTAAATACTTTTTCAAATTTTAAAGACATGATAGGGAAAAATGGAATTTAATGCAGTGCCTCTTGTCCAGTCTGACCCACTGTATAATGTATATCTATCAGACATTGTGCATCTCTGATTTTTAAAGAAAACAGATCTTAAATTTAGCGATTGTATAATGGAAGGACAGTTCAACTGGGAAGCAATTAGGGTGGCTGACTGAAAATTACGTCTGTGTGCATATGCCCCATTGAGTTTGAGACTAATGCTTTAGGTAATATATAACTTTAAGGAACCAATATAGATCCATCAGTACACTCTCATAAATAAAGGTACGCGAGCTGTCACGGGTGGTAACTTTTCAAATGGTACACATTTGTACTTAAAGTGTGTAAATATTGGTATCTCAAAAATATAAATTAGTACCTAAAAATTTTAAGAGGAATAATTTATTACTTTTTAAATACTAACATGTTGCCTTAAAGTATTAGTATAGAGCTTTAAGGTACAAATTTGTACCTTTTAAAAAGGTACCACACCAGTGACAACTCTCGTCCTTTGATTTCTGAGTGTACTAATATGTAGTATTTAACCCTCGTCTTGCCAAAAATTATCAATAATGATCCAGGCAACATTTTAAAAGCAGATAATTATTTTACTTTGATATTTGTTGACTTTTTTCTAAAATGACACCAACATTGTCAAAAAATAATTATTTTCCATTTCAATATTTTCATGAAGTTTGTTCACCTTTGGGGTACAACAGTTGTCCTCCGGGTCTATTACTAGATATAAAATCATTTTTACATGAAAAAAAAAAAAAAAAAACTACTAAGACACACATGCACATTACAACACATACCTCGCAAACACACACACACACACACACACACACACACACACACACACACACAAACAAACACACACACACACACACACACACACACACACACACACACACACAGACACAAACACACACACACACACACACACACACACACACACACACACACACACACACACACACACACACACACACACACACACACACAATAAAAACCTGTTGCTTTAACTTTTATGAATACTGTCTTTCTAAAACCCTTTTTTACATTTGCAGGTACCTTTAGCATGAGCAAATATAGACTTTGCTTTAGTCAAAACCGAGTATTGCCCACTGATTAAACATTGATGAATTAAACCACACTGTTGTGAAAAAACCTTGACATTCACAGAGATTGTGATAAAGATGAGGTTGTTTCTTCATGCAAAATAGATTTGAGGATTGAAATTAGTTTTAGCTGCTTTATTTTAGAATTCTTTGGGAAGTCATTTTAACCAGAAAGTCAAAATCAGAAAGGCGAGTGATGTATACAAAATTCTAAGACAACAGAAGTGTAAAATACAAAAATCATCCTTTAGAAGGGTACCATTTAGGGCTGCACAATATATTGCTTGCTTGAGCATCCATATCACAATGTGTGCATCTGCAATAGTCACATATATGCAATGTTGAGTTGAGATTATATTTGACCAGAAATCAAAGGTCAAAACACACAAGATTTGAGGAGAAACTGCAGGATTTAATCATAACAGAGTGAATGTTTATCATCTGCAACGTGTTTTTAAGGCCTGTGGCTTTGTGAACATTTTAAGAGAGTTTAAAGCATTTCAATAGTGCATAAAAACTTGAATTAAGATTAATTTATTTGAATAATTTTAGTGATAAGGATTATGCATTATTTTACTTTTGATTATTACATTTCTAAAAAACCATAAAGCACTGTTTATTTCAATTGAATTTTTGTTCCATTGTGTTTATTTATGACTGTAGTTTGTTTATTATATGTATACAATATAATAACTTCAAAACAAAATTATTTATATTTCACTCACCTACAAAATTATCCCAATAAATATAAATGAATGACTTTTTGAATAAAGTCATCAGGTGCAATTGTATTTATATAGCAACATATATCGCCAGAAATCAGGCAATGTCAAAGTTTTCCAATATAATGCAGTCCTAGTATCATTCTAGTAAAACCTTTTGTACCTTTAATTCTGAGAGCTACAGAAGTGTATAGCACTTATGTCTTACAAAACTTGCATATTGTCCTTCTCCTTTCTTTTGTTCTTGCAGAATTTTTTATTTCCACCAGGAAAACAAAATATTGCCACACAAACAATTTCAATGTTGCAGAAGAGATCTTATGCTGCAAGATTTTTCATGGCCCTAGAAATCACCCAACATTTTATTGCAATTTTTTAGAATCAAAGCTGACAAAGCACATAGTCTCTACAATTCACAGAATTAAAGTAATTAAAGTCTATGTGCACTAGAATAGATTCTTTTTTTTTTTTCAGTGGTTTTGAAGCATTTTGTGATGTTTTGACCCAAGAGTTGAAAGCATTTTAGCAGATGAGCTGAGACAACGTTGTTCTTGCATGACTGCAGACATGAGCGTGAGACAGGCAATAGTGAAGCACACTGCTGGTGGATGAAAGACTGCCTGGTGGCATAAGGGATGAAAAAAGAGAGACTAAAAGTGTTTTTGTTTATGCGTGCATGTGTGTGTGTGTGCGTGTGTGTGTGTGTGTGTGTGTGTGTGTGTGTGTGTGTGTGTGTGTGTGTGTGTGTGTGTGTGTGTGTGTGTGTGTGTGTGTGTGTGTGTGTTGGTAAGTGGACTGTTATTGCACCTGAGGTGGAGGAATATGCTGGCTTGTGCATATAGACGTGTGGTTGTTGCGTAATATAAATCCATTTTGTAATAGAAGGAAGTGTCTTCAGAGTGTATGTGTAAGACATCAAGGGAGAAAGAAGTCATAAATGCAGATTGTTTCCTTTAAATATGTGTGTTTACTGCTGATAGGATTTGTGTCTGCATTTTTAGTCTGCTCAGTAAGGTTGCTGCGAATGGTTAATTTGACAAATGTTATTCTTTCACAGAAGCACTAAAAATCTGTTTTACTGTACTTCTATAAGCCATTTGTACATTGAGTATGATGTATGATGTGTACTATGAATTGGACGTTTATTCTGTTCTTTTTAAAAAGACATTCTTGCTATAATAACAGAAACATAAAATGAATGCAAGTGTCAAGTGCATAATCTTTAATGTGAATCTTTTTTTACATATAATATGTCACTTTACTATATATGTGTATGTATTAGGGCTGCACAATATATATCGTTTCAGCATTGATATCGCAATGTGCACATTCACAATAGTCGCATGGCAAGATAAGCAATGTTGACTCTGTATTATAGTTAACCAGGAGCTGCAGAATTGTATTTAAGTGCTGTATTTATACAGAAATTAGTCGTTGCAGTGGTGCAGTAAGTAGTGCTGTCGCCTCACAGCAAGAAGGTCGCTGGTTCGAGCCTCGGCTGGGTCAGTTGGCGTTTCTCTGTGGAGTTTGCATGTTCTCCCTGCGTTAGCGTGGGTTTCCTCCTGGTGCACTGGTTTCCCCCACAGTCCAAAGACATGCGGTACAGGTGAATTGGAGAGGCTAAATTGTCTGTAGAGTGCATATGGATGTTTCCCAGAGATGGGTTGCAGCTGGAAGGGCATCCGCTGTGTAAAAACATATGCTGGATAAGTTGGTGGTTCATTCCGCTGTGGCGACCCCATATTAATGAAGGGACTGAGCTAAAAAGAAAATGAATGAATGATACGGAACTTATACAATTTATGCAGAATTATTTTTTTTAAATGTCTTGTTTTTAGTCCAAATATCTACATTTCAAAGCGAAAACATGATTTATTTACTTACCAATTCAACTCATCAACTCAACTCATCAAAATAGTGCTATTCAAACTATCTTGGGAAACGTTCGAGGTTACTAAAGTAACCCTTCGTTCCCCGAGGAGGGGAACGGAAGCACTATAAGTGGATTTGATTGTAAAATCCACGCATTGGGAGGTTCGGTTCAGAAGCTACTGGTCTGAAAGAGTATTGAACGGGCCAATTAAGAATGAATTGGCAGCGCAAGCCTGCGCAGGTGAGCGGCATAAGCAATCAACTGAGTATATAAGCTCACCTGGCGCCAGCAGACGCTATCCTTTTTAAGCTGAAGAGACTTTCAACAGCTAAGGGACAGTCATTATGGCGACGGAGTATAGTGCTTCCGTTCCCCTCCTCGGGGAACGAAGGGTTACTTTAGTAACCTCGAACGTTCCCCTTCGGGGGGAACTTCAGCACTATAAGTGGATTTGATTGTAAAATCCACGCATTGGGAGCCCATTGAAAGCGCCATAATGACTGCACCTTACCAACACCCCCGATGAGGAGATAGTCAAGCAAGCGTGACGCACCCACATCATGGGGGGCGCGGTCCTCCAACGTGTCCCTGGCCCTAATTTATCCTACTTCAACAGAAGTTTTACGGATTTATATATATTTTTTTGGGAGTCGTGAGCATCTAGATAATTCTAGGAAAATACGACAGTACGTTGGGAAGCGTGCAATCCCGATAGGGAGGACGCTGCGGAGGCCATCCGTTACCCAAGGGGGGATAGATGGCAGAATTTACATATGGACTAGCCCTAAAAAGGGGGAGTACGCATAGCAAAAGAGTGGTTAGCGGGGAGGGAAGACACGGGTCCGCCCAGGGGGGGACTTAACCGTGGCTGAATAAGCATATGGGATCGCCTAGTGGGGACCACGCATAGCAGGCACCTTTACCCAAAACGCGGGCTGACCAGCGGGCAGACCTACAACGTAGTGGGCCAGCAAGTGACTCCTCCGCTGAGTCAGTGCTGGGGGCCACGGAGGAATCTGCAGGGCTCACCTGACGGGGAACTTTACTGACAGATAAAAAGGCGCACGTATCTCCGTGTTAGGGAAAATGGCGCAGCAAGCGTGTTTCAACACCCTACCGAATTGTTTCCTCAATCACCAAGGGTTACCTAATACCCTTGAGGAAACCGGCTCCACTCGCAGATTGTAAAACCTTGCAAATGTGTTGGGTGTCACCCAGCCCGCAGCTCTACAGATGTCTGTTAGAGGGGCGCCGCGTGCGTGCGCTCGAGAGGATGCGAAGCTCCGATTGGAGTGCGCACGCGCTCTCGGGGGACGCGGCTCATCTCGGCTCTGATAGTGAAAGAAGGCATCCACAATCTAGTGGGAACTTATTTCGGTACGGCACTTCCCTGCTGCCGACCGCTATAACAGACGAAGAGCTGCTCAGATGATCTAAACTCTGAGTGCGGTCCGGATAATACGCAAAACGCGAACTGGACAATAAATAAGGGCTGGGTCTGCCTCCTCCGAGGGCAGCGCTTGCAGGCTCACTACCTCGTATTAAAACGGAGTGGTAGGAACCTTGGGCACATATCGCGGGCGGGGTCTCATACGTGAGAGAAGCCAGCCCAATTACAGGCACGAGTCACTGACCGAAAAATGCCTCCGGGTCCCCGACCCTCTGATCGATATCAACGCGACCAGCAGAGCTGTCTTCAGGGACAGAAATATACTGAGTCGAGGATCGAAGGGATCTGACGCGGCTTGTGTAGCGAGGGCGAGATCCTAAGAGGGCATGAGAGGGGGCGGGGTGGATTAATTCGCTTAACGCCCCTGAGGAACCGGATGATGAGGTTATGCGTTCCCACGGTGCTGCCAGCCACCGCGTTATGAGAGCGGAGATGGCAGCCACGTAACCTTGAGTGTGGAGGGCGACAGCCTGCTCTCCAGCTTCTCTCGGCGTAAAGAAAGCACAACGCTGATCTGGCAAATTACGGGGGTCTTCTCAGCGAGAGACACACCATTCAGTGAATAGACTTCACGTCAGGGCATAGGCGCGCTCGGGGAGGGGGCTCTAGCCCGAGTGACGGTATTAGCCACCGCAATCGGAGGTTACCTAAGTCTTCCTCGCGTCTAAAAATCTCCAAAGATCGGCGAGGGTGCCAGGGGGTGCCCTGTCCCTGAGAGAGTAGGTGCTCTCTCGAAGGGACTGCCAGGGGAGGGCTATCGCGAGGGAGAGCTCTGACATCCAGGTCCGGTTGAGCCAGAGGGGCGCAACCAGCAACCTGTTCCTCGTCCTCCCTGACCATGCACAGTAACTGCGCGAGCAGGCTTACTGGGGGAAACGCGTATTGCGCGTGCCCCGAGGCCAGCTGTAAGCCAGTGCATCCGTGCCGAGAGCACTCGGTCAGGGAAAGAACAACTGGCAATGAGCGATCTCGGGGTAAGCAACAGATCGATCTGGGCTTCCCCGAATCGCGCCCATATCAGCTGAACAGACTCGGGGTGGAGTCTCCATGCTCCAGGACGCAAGGCTGCCGTGAGAGCGCATCGGCTGCACGGTTGAGCTTGCCTGAATATGAATGGCGTGCAGCGATTTCAGCCGCGGATGACTCCAGAGGAGCAGACGGCGGGCGAGCTGAGACATGCGGCGAGAGCGCATACCCCCTATACGGCTGATATACGCCACCGCCGCCGTACTGTCCGTCCTGACCAGCACGTGTTGCCGCTCCAGCACCGGAAAAAAACGGTGGAGAGCGAGGAACACTGCCAACAGCTCCAGGCGATATGCCAATGCAACTGGGTACCTTTCCACAGGTCCGCAGCCGCATGCCCGCAACGCACAGCCCCCCAGCCCGTGTTGGAAGCGTCTGCTGAAACGACAACAAGACTGGACGCCTGTTCTAGAGACACCCAGGCCTGTAGGAACGAGGGATCGCTCCAAGGGCTGAGGGCGCGGCGACACAGCGCAGTAACAGAGACTCGGTGTGCGCGCGCGTGCCATGCGCGTCTGGGGACTCGATCGTGAAGCCAGTGCTGAAGTGGTCTCATATAGAATAATCCGAGCGGCATGAAGCGGCTGCGGATGCCATATGCCCCAGGAGCCTCTGAAATAGTTTCAGTGGGACCACTATTTTACTGTCGAGCTCTCTCAGACAGTACAGCATCAGCTGAGCGCGCTCTCCGGAGAGGCGCGCTGCCATGGTGACCGAGTCCAGCTCCAGCCCGAGAGAAGAGATCCTCTGCACGGGGGCGAGTTTGCTCTTTTCTCGGTTGACCTGAAACCCCCACAGGTGGAAGTGCCAGAGCACTTTGTCTCTGTGCATAATCAACTCTGTGCATAATCAAAGAGAGGGCAAATTCAGCCAGTCGTAAAGAAATTGAGTATGCAGATGCCCGCGAGCCGAAGGGGCGCTGAGGCACCCTCCGCGGGCTTGGTGAGGACCCGCGGAGACAGAGAGAGCCCGAAGGGGAGGGCTTTGTATTGCCAAGCTCGACCTTCAAACGCAAACCGCAGAAACTGTCGGTGGCGAGGAAGAGTGGAGACATGGAAATACGCGTCCATCAGGTCTAATGCTGCAGACCAACCCAGAGGACGAACGCACCGGAGGATGCGCTTCTGCGTTAGCATTCTGAACGGCAGCTTGTGCAGGCAGCGGTTCAAAACGCGCAGATCTAGGATTGGCCGTAACCCACCGCTCTTTTTGGGCACGATGAAGCGTGGGCTGTAAAACCCGCTCTCCATCTCGGCTGGAGGGAGCGGCTCGATTGCATCCTTCGCCAGGAGGACAGCAATCTCCTCTCGCAAGACAGGGGCGGACAGGGGGCTGACCCTGTTGAATACACACCCGTGACTTGGGGGGCCGTTTCGCGAACTGAATCGCATAGCCGAGTCTGGTTGTGCGTATGAGCCACCGCGAAGAGCTGGCCCGCGCTAACCAGGCAGGCAGAGCTCTCGCTAATGGACTCATCGCTACAATCGCTGACGTACCAGCAGTGGGGCAGCGCGGAGTGGGTGTGCTGATCCGGGAAGCTCGCGGGTCCCACGGAAAAGCTGGAGGTGAGATATTTGCTCTCACTCCAAACCCGAGCTCCGGAGGGGAGGCTCGAGGGGTGGGAGAAAGGAGACCGTCCTCCCAGCGCTCGTGAGCCACTGGCGAAACGCACCGAATCTGCAAGCTAGAAAGCATAGCGTCCCAGACTGGCAGATTTCGGGCTGTCACATCTGGGGAAGTGAAAAGTGCCCTTTCCTAATGTTTTCATGGCAGTAAAAAGTGCCGTTGGAAATGGGGCCCCGCCCTCCAGCGGGGAAAGAGCAAGTTCCCTCTTCTCCAGATGGCCTGTCCCAGGGGCGCTTCGCGGTCCGTTGCCGGACTTAGCGGCGTTCTGGGCAGGGGGGCTGCCTGCTTCCGAGGTGCCCGACGCGCTCGCTTCGCCGAAGGCGTGTGCGGGGGCGGAGCAGCTCTCGTAGGCGGGCGCCTTCGGCGAGGAGCAGGTATGAATGGCACGGCGGGCGGAGCGGGCTACGGACCGCCGATAAGACATCACCCACCAACTGCTCTCTCACCGCCTTGAATTCCTGGGTGAATTCACAGACAGTGTCGCCGAACCTGGCTGGGGATATGGGGAAGTCAAGAAAGCGGACTTTGTCGACTTTGCGCATATCAGCCAGGGGTGGCGCTCCTGGACCACTAATGTGGACATCGTCCTCCCCAACGCACACGCAGCGGACTCAGTAGTCCGAAGAGCTAAGTCGGCGGCGGTGCGAAGCTCGTAAGCCTGGGTTGGACCCACCCTCGTGCAGCTCGGCCAGCGCCTGCGCTTGGTAGCGCTGGTAGGTGGCTATCGCATGCAAGGCGGAAGCAGCCTGGCCCGCAGCTATGTAAGCTCTAGCTCCGAGGGAGGTAGATAACTTACAGGCTTTGGATGGGAGACGAGGCGAACCCGCCAAGAAGAGGCGCCGCGCGGATTTACCGCCATCGCGCACTCAACCTGAGGAATCGCCACATACCCCCTGGCTGTTTTACCGTCAAGAGTGGTTAGGGTGGAGGAACACGCAGCACGAGCAGAAAAAAGTGCTTTACAAGACCGCGTGAGCCTACTGTGCACCTCCGGGAAGAAGGGAACGCCCCTCTAGTCGGTCCGGCCGCGGAGCTGGAGGATAAACCATCTCCAACCCACGGCCGAAGCAGCCCGGGAAAGCACGGCTAACATGTCCGTTTCAGGATCCGTAGTGACAGCGCTCACCAGCCCGAAGGGGGCGAGCGGGTCTGGATCATCATCGGACAATGAAAGCCCACCCTCCGATGCCGCGGTGGACATCTGGTCTCCGGTGTCATCGGGCGTAAGGGCTACCATCTGTTAGACGGATCGCTTCCCCCGCCCGAAGCTTGGATGGAGCGCTTAGAGGAGCGGGAGGTCCGCGGGCCCGTGGGCGACGGATTATCTCTCGCTGAAACCCTCAGATCTGCCCGAGTGCCCGCTGCAGAGCAGGGGACAACTGGGGTGGTTCGCCCTTTTGCAAAGGCTAACCGCGATCTTGCGCAACAGTCATGGCATCGCAATGACGACATGAACTGCCCGCGAGCAGCGCATTAACATGCTGGACCCCCAGACATGTAACGCAGTGCCCGCGCCCATCATCCGAGGACAGGAAACCACCGCATCCAGAAACGCACAGTCGGAGCGCCGTCCTGATAAGGACGTGCTGCACGACTGTGTTGCTCTTTCTGTGAAGTTTGCAACTTTATACGCACCGCTCTGGAGGACCGGACCCAAAGAACGCCAGGCAAGGGAGAAACCCAGCTCGACCGTCTGCCACTGCGTGTACACACTCTGGACCGGGAGAATGCTCTCGTTCGCTCAGAATCGCTGGTCACAGCAGGAGGAACCCTCATCGACTCGATCAGAAAGTCTCTGAAGCGAAAAGGATAGCGTCTGCTGGCGCCAGGTGAGCTTATATACTCAGTTGATTGCTTATGCCGCTCACCTGCGCAGGCTTGCGCTGCCAATTCATTCTTAATTGGCCCGTTCAATACTCTTTCAGACCAGTAGCTTCTGAACCGAACCTCCCAATGCGTGGATTTTACAATCAAATCCACTTATAGTGCTGAAGTTCCCCCCGAAGGGGAACTGCCAATATTTCAATAATTATCGCAGAAAAATAAAATATAGCAATATCATTTTTTTCCCAATATTACCCTACATAGCCCTATCTACTGAATATATATTGCTTGTTTTGATGTAAAATTCTCATATAGACGTATAAGTGAACAATTACAACATATCAGAAAGTATAAATAATAATGATAAAAAATCA
The DNA here is from genome assembly GCF_052040795.2 of Danio rerio. Taxonomy (NCBI): domain Eukaryota; kingdom Metazoa; phylum Chordata; class Actinopteri; order Cypriniformes; family Danionidae; genus Danio; species Danio rerio. The sequence goes on from NC_141021.1 coordinate 33,978,651, forward strand.
AGTTCACAGCCTCAATTTTGATGGTCTCTCAACAGAAATTATGTTGGCGATACAATATGTAACTTGTAAATGTCAACTGTTTATACCTCAACCTAACAGTCTATTAATATTCTATCAATGTGCAATACAATTTTAATTATAATACATATATATATATATATATATATATATATATATATATATATATATATATATATATATTGACCTAAACCCTCTATAAAATATGAACAAAAAGAAGAAAAAACCTTTTAAAAAACGCTCATTCATGTGGATTCCCACGGAAATTACTGAATTTCACTCACAGCAGCCACTGGTATTAAACTGAACTGAATTAATTTTAATTTAACTAGAACTGCACCAGCCTTATACCACTACTTTCCTGCCTGCCTGATATGATGGAATGTTTCCACAATCTGAAATAATTATGTCTTTTTTTATCTTTTCTTCATCTATGTTAAGATGCTTTGACACAATCTACATTGTAAAAAAAGGTTATAAAAATAAAGACAAAAATACAATCATAATGTGACCATGCCTTTTGTCCTCAACATGAAGACGTTGAAAATCAGTTAAAAAACATGATTGTATTATACAATTGTAATTAAACCACAGAACTAATTGGATGTTATAATGTCAGCAAGAGTTTTAGGAATTTAATGCAGCAATATGATGAACGGATTTGAATTTAACGAATACTTAGATCTGCAGATTTCCTTTTTTAGCAAATTTACAATAGAAAAAATTCAATTTAGCTGAGCTTTGCTCTCCATGACTTTCCTCAGCTTCATCTCATCTGACTGAACTTCCTTTCTAATAAACTGAAAGCCAGCATAACAACCTTAAACCTTTACATAACGACTAATTTGTCCATAGTATCCATGCACACAATCCTACTAAAGCACCGGCGCAGTTATTAGGAGTAAATACAACCAGCATCATGGGTCATGAGATCTTTTGATTGAATACAAAAGTCTCTACAGCACTGGAGAAATGTTTCCTCTATTTGTCCACCACGCGGGTGCCTGCAGGGCAGCTGAGCAAACAAACACTTATTTCATGCTTGAACACGTTTAAGCCACTGGACATAAAAAAAGGAAGGGAAAAATGCAAAATAAAGAGAAAGAAAACTGTTTGCATGTGTGCAGAGAAAACATCTTAGCATGAGGGGAAATAGCAAGGAGTTCTACGAGAAACGGTATGTGTGGGTGAAGAGAGACAAGGTTCATACAAACCTTAACAAGCTCAAAGACTATATTTCTCATTATCAAACTGTATACATTGTATCTGCACACTCGTGTTTAGAGAGAGTGGTCTCCAAAAACGGATAAAAAAAAGTGAACGTGCTTATAATTCATATAGCAATGTTTCAAAATGAACACTTCAAAACCTCTCTTACCCTGCTTAATTAGTTGAATGAATATTTTTTACAGTTTAGTTTTAATGAAAAGTCATTTTAGTGGAAAAGAAATTCTAAATGATGTAAATCAGAGTATGTCTTCATAATGCAGCAAATTCTTTTGTATCGAAGTCTCAAGGGATTTTTTTCATTCTTCTTGATATCAAAGCTTAAATGCATCATCCACACATGACTCTGCATCTACTTGACATGGTGAATAAAAGACCCCATTCATCCCATCAAAGACACACTTTCTGAGTGAGCTTCAGTACTAGCATTAATGTATCAGCTGAAATAACGCGTGGCATTTTTCATTTTTTAAACAACAGTACTTGTCATACCAGTCGCATATTTTGACATTATTTGGTTTATTGTTTTATCTCCGTGACCATCAGCACTGTAAATGTTTCTGTCTTCATGTCAGGCTTGGAAATGTGTGCGTGCTTGTACATATGAGTCTACACTGTGTGGGCAGCTGAGAGGGCTCAAGATGGCCACAGATGTTATTACTGCCTCGGGGTCTCTATCTCCCTTTGTCTCTTTTTTTTCCTCCCTTCTTAACAGACAGCCACACAGTAGCACAATTAGAGACAGCATTTTACCCTGTGACACGTGCATACAGCACACACAAAGGCACACGTGTTTGACTGTCATTACGCCGGTGACTTTCTTGTGATTTATATATTTTTTTAAATACTGCATAAAGTTAATTCAAATTTGTCTTAATGTGATATTGTCATATAGTGGTTATTATCTAAAATATTAAAGTTTTTTTTTTCTAAAAAACAGACAGAATAGTGGAAAAAATTGAGAAAAAAACTGCAAAAGTGGATGAGGTTAAAAAACCAACACAGGCTCATTCTGAAAACGTACCCCTGTGTATATTTCTGGAGTGCAGGAATTATGTGGCCAGATTTATGTATGGCTGCATTTCGTCTTAAAAACAAATGCTACGGTGCATTATGACGCCAAAGACTTCTGTTTCTTTTCATGCTACCAGTTGACCCCTTACCTCCGTGTGGACAAGTTTTCAACTGTTACCAATTACACAATTCATATGAAAAATGGCAATAAGATTAGTTTGATGGATTGTAAACTAAACTAATTTAAATGTTTTTTTATTATTATTATTATTATTATTACTATTAAAATTAATCACTAAAATGGCCAATTAACTGTATATCGGGGTACTCTAACTCAGTCCTGGAGGGCCAAAGTTTCAGTCCTGCAAAGTTTAGTTCCAACTCAATCAGACAAACCTGGGCCAGCCAATCAAGTTCTTACTAGGGTTTCTAAACATCTGTGCAGGTGTGTTAAGACAAGTTGGATCTAAAATCTTTAGGACACCAACCCTCTAAGACAGAGTTTGGACACCCCTACTGTATATGTTTTTTTTTTTTTTTTCTGAGAGTTTGCCATTACTTTTTTAATTCAGGAAGATAAAGGTTCCTTTAAAATAATATATATATATATATATATATATATATATATATATATATATATATATATATATATATATATTTTTTTTTTTTTTTTTTTCGATTACAATTAATGAACGCTTATTTTATTTATTTATTTATTTTATTTTTTTGCCCTCACAGTTTCATAGTTTACTGACATGTTTTGTACATTAAATATGTTCACATATAACCAGTGAGAGATATTTGAATAAAGGGTGCATTACTTGATTTTTGAAACCAATGAAGAAAAAATACACTGTCTACTGTCTATAATTATTTATTGAACATCAGCATTAAAAAACTGAAATTAATCCACACCCACTCTCGTCACCGCTATCAAAAGGACCAATCACAAAGCCTGATCTACGTATCGTCGCAATGAGCAATTACAATTTTTGAGTCCAGGCATACGACCATGCGAAGGCTTTGCTGGACCATACATGTGCGCTCAACGCGGAAGTATAAATCAGTCTTAACAGAGTTAACACAATGTAGGAAAATACTTGAAAATAATCAACCTGGAAAGAATAGATCGATAATAGGTTATGAATGTCGATTTTGATTAGTTTTCTATTAATTACCCAGCCCAGTTGCACCTGTGTCTGCTAAATTGTGCGTCAGTTTTTTTTTTCTTCTTCTTTTTATTAAGCTAAAATAAAATAATAATACAAATACATAATAATAATAATAATAATAATAATAATAATAATAATAATAATAATCATCATCATCATCATAACAACAACAACAACAATAATAATAATAATAATAATAATAATAATAATAATAATAATAATAATATCAGCATTGCAATAAATACACATCACAATGTACATTAACAACAATGTTTATTTATTCAGGGTAACTGCTTTTAAGCATGTAAGTATGGAAGTGCTACTGGCATTCTGGCAAAGACTATGTAGCTATAAAAATATGCTAGAAGTATACCTCAAAAGTGTCTCTACATTTGACAGTAAAAGCAATTTTGTATTAAGTGCAACCTTCAGATACACCTCCTGGCATTAAACAAGAAACATGCACTTATGTTTTAATAGCATTTAGATAATGACACTACAATCTAAGAGCAATTTAAAGGAGCTTTAAAAGTGTTTTTTTTTTGTGCTATACAAAATGCACACAATGATTTTTGTCATACTGTACAAGTCTGCTCATCAAAGCTTTTAAATGGACAAACTATTACACACACACATTGTTTGTGCCCTTTATTAAATGGAAGTATTTTTGCTTCGCATGCCACTTAATTAGGCACTCCCAAAAACTCAATTGAGAGAGGTGACATTGAGGCTGTTTTTTTATGTATACATTATTCACCACAGCTTCACTCCCTGCTATACTGTACTCATACAACAAGCAATTTCCCCATTTAAGTGCCACTTTAGCTCACATCCCATAGTGCATTTACATAACAGCCCATTCAAATGCAATGACAGCCAAAATCTGAGCGACATTTTCAAAACCTCATAGCCAACAATCACGAATAATAGAGGGTTGCTAAGCACACATACGCACACCCACCAACACTTACACATTCAAACACATGCTCAAATATATGCACCAGATGCAATTCTGCATAGTTGGAAAGGGATAAGTACAGCCATTGCAGATTGATAATAAGGTGTGGTTATGGTCTCATATCTATCAGATGAGTGAGTCATCATGAGGTGGGAAAAACAAAAGAGTGTAAAATGATAAAAGGATAAAGCAGACAAAGAAAGAAGGAGGCAGATAAAAAGGCAGATGTTGTAGAAAATTGGTGCTTTAGCAGAGCCAAACAATCTTATTATCTGCTTGGTCCAGTCAACTAAGCAAGCTTCAGGCAGAATTTTATTAAAACTTTTGTTTATTATTCACTTCTGGTGTCAACCAGTTTTTGCTTCATATGAATTATTATTGTTTGATTTTATTTATTTATTTTTTTATTATTTTCTCTCAGAAAGTTTAAAACAGTGTGGCATAACTGTCTTAATAAATCAAACTATGTATCATTTTATAAATAAAATAAATTAAATTATGGTGGAGACGCAGTGGCGCAATAGGTAGTGCTGTCGCCTCATATTAAGAAGGTCGCTGGGTCGCTGGTTCGAGCCTCTGCGTTTCTGTGTGGTGTTTGCATGTTCTCCATGCGTTCGCGTGGGTTTCCTCCAGGTGCTCCGGTTTCCCCCACAGTCCTAAGACATGCGGTACAGGTGAACTGGGCTGGCCAATCCTGGAGCACCTTGACCTTCTTTGCTTTCAGAAACTTTGATGTGGAGGCTGAAGTATAAGAAGAAGCGTTATCCTGCTGAAGAATTTGCCCACTCCTGTGGTTTGTAATGTAATGGGCAGCACAAATGTCTTGATACCTCAGGCTGTTGATGTTGCCCTCCACTCAGCAGATCTCTCGCATGCCCCTTCGAACCATTATTTTTAACCAAACTTGACTGATTTTGGGTCCATGTGGGTTCCAATAAGTCTTCTGCAGTATTTGTAATGATTGGGATTCAGTTTAACAGATGATTCGTCGGGAAAATTTACCTTTTTACCACTTTTTCAAAATATCAACTAGAAGTCAAGTTATTATTTGTTGCTTTTACAACAATGACAAGACTTTTGTCAGGTAGTGAACAATTGTGATTTTTAAGAATGGCTGGCTTTTTTGTTTTTAAGCAAAACAATTAGCCCTTCTGCAAAATTTAAATGATTAAATTAATAATTAAATGATTAATTATTGAAATATCGGGGGGACAAATTCCTAAAGAGATCAATAATAATGACCATGATTTTAAAAACTAATTTTATAACTGTTTTTATTCAAGCCAAACAAAAAAAAAAAAAATAAGACTTTCGACAGAAGCAAAAAATATAATAGGAAATACTGTGAAAATGTATTTGCTCTGTTATACATCACTTCAACTGTGTGTATTATAAAAGAGAAGTAATGTTAGCTATTTATATGCACCTGAAGCCCTGGGCAAACTTCTTCATGTTTTCATTGATTTATCCTTTCATTCATGTTTTCATCCATGGCATTCTATCACTCATGCACAGTATTAGAAGAGCATTTCTGTGCTGACTGCGTGCTTTTATTCTGTGGCGGAGAGAACAGAGCGTTCGTTCCGGTCAGCGCATGATGATGTGTTTCTGAAGACGCTTTCTTGTCAGACTCTGCCTGCCGGCTGCTGAAATAAGCACAATGTAAAGGAACAGATCTAGAATGATCAGCTCATCAGCTCTCTAAAGTCACAAACCTGGAAACACATTGAAGAAAATTTCCTGCTTTAGTTCAATTCCCGGTTTCCAGATACTACATTTCCCAAGGGAAAATCTTGCATTCCTTTACGCACGCAAACATAAACCTGTGAATGTCTACACACACACACACACACACACACACACACGCGCAAACACACTTCAGCACAATACATAATGTTTGCATGACTAGTAAAATTTGCTTATTTAAAAAGATGATTCTAATTAAAGTCCAGCCGCTTTATGATACTTACATTTTTGATGAAAGTTTTCTACAGTTTAGAGCAGAAAACAAACACAATAACATTAATCAAGAGAATCAAAGAAGCTGGATTCTGCACTGAATATCAACACAGCTGTAAAGCTTATCTAACAGCACGATACTTTACAGCAGCATGATACAAATGATATAATGAAGACATTAATATAGTGTAACACATATTTCAGACAAATCCAAAGCTGTTATGACAACAACCATCAGTTCTAGAAACCAATTTGTAGGAACAAATTAGATGATGCAACCAGTGGTCAAAGTACAGACAGTTAGAGGAGGATCCCATAATTACAGTCATTGCTAATGCAGTTTTTAAAAAACATGTTTAAACCGATTGACATTACATTATGTAGACTATAAAAAATAGAATTACATGATTTTCACACAACTGGTCTAACATAGATTCTACTGTATTTATTGTATGTTTATCCAGATTAATATTTTGGTTACACTAAAAAATATATGTATTTGGCTGAATTCAAACAAACAAACTAAATTTAGTAATGTTCAACTTAAATTGTTTGTTTAAATGTAGTCCATATAAATTGTTTGCAACCACTTACCTTAAAACAAATGTAAAACCAGTGAATCTTTTTTTTTCAGTGTAACATTACCAAGCAATAGTTTATTTAACAATACTTAAGCACTTTAAGGGTTAGTTCACTGGAAATTTACACCTCCTCAGGTTGTGTCATTAGACAGAGATGACCTTTATAGTTGAATATAAAGAAGACTTTAAAACCGTGGTCCTTGTTGATTCAATTAATGCATTCAATTAGTTTTGTCTGTATGTTTTTTACTTCTTCTTTTCTTTTTCGACTCTTTCTGACTGCCTGTAGCTCTTGACTTTTTTTGGCATTTTTATGAATGACCAAGAACTGTTACAGATAAAAATCTGCTTTCACCTTTTACTGAAGTTTAGTCAAAGCCACTCAAGCAATATGTCATTCATAGGTATGCTACTGTGAATGAACATCTTTGGTTTTACAGAAAGTTCAAATGCTGATTCTTGTATAACACAAACTGAGGGTTCTGTGTTCTCGAACACACAGATTTATCATCACAATTCTTTCTTACACTTGGCCATTATTCACAATGTAAATAAATAAATTAAAAACACCACACCACTGACAAAAATACCAGCAATTAGGGAAGTGGAAACTAAAACCTAGTCATATGGAGTTTACAAGATTCTGATATATAAAGGAAGGCAAAAGGGAAGATACAGATAAGAAGTGAGAGTTAAGGAGTAAAGGGAACAGAGCGCAAGTACCAAGGGAACTACTCCAAAACAAATTCAGTGGTAGTGAAAGTTTTTAATAAAGGTCAAGTTTACATAAACCTTGTTTCCAAAATGTGAATTAATTTCTAACATTTTTTAAAGACGGATTTATAAAAACAGATCATACAAAATGCAAGGTGTATTCTATTTAGTACTGCTCTGAATAAAAATTTCATGAACCACAAAACCAGTCAACATTCAACATAATTCTGAAAATGTAGCCTTATATATGTTTCTGGAAATGGCAAATTATGTACACATAATTATAAGCTACATACATTCTTTCAAACGAATGCTACGGGGTAGTATGATGCCATTCTTTTTCTCGCTAACCAGCTGACCACTTACCTGCATGTGGATGGCTTTCCTGCTGTTACCAGTTTGTACGATAGCTCGAAACGTACATGGGTGGATTTGACCACAGCAGGCGCAAATGGCACTCCCGAGAGTACGCAGCGTACATATCGGCCTCTGGTATAATAAAAAACATAGCTCCTGGGACGTATTTAGCACTCTCCAGAAATGTATATAGGGGTACGGATTCATAATGAGCCTGGGTTGAAACCAGTCAAAAAGTTCCAAGCGAATTTATTTTTTGCCAAAATATAATTATTTTTAAATCTGAAATCCGAAAATCTACAGTGATCAAGAGAGCTTAACGTGCAGCAATTTAAGAGAACAAATGCAATTACAAAGATCGGCAGCAAATTTAGGCAAGATGTTCAGTTTGGCAGTACACTTGCTGCAAATCGTCACAACGCACACACTTTTTTAAAAAACAAGCTACATTTTCTCACAATGCAAACATTATGAAAACGCACTGCATTTCTAAAGAGACCCTAAAACTTGACAGATGTGGCTATTTATGTGGCTAGTTATGGTTATTTAGGCTAATAAATATCAAAGACACGGGAATCAGGATGTTTAAATAAACAAACAAAAAACTCACATTTCAAAGATCACATACAACTTAATTGAGAAATAGTCATGGCACAGTGGCATCCGTTTTAGGTTCCTTGAAAAATTTTCATTGTTCCGATGTTTTTGTGTTGTGAGACAATGCACAGCATTTTATTAATTTGTTGGTGTTGTGGGAAGATGCAGCACATTTTTAGGAATATGCATTGTGAGGATTTGCAGCACATGTGCTTTCAAACAGATGAAAATCTTTTATTAATTTGCTGGTGTTTTTTTGTAATTGCATGTGTTTTGCTCACTGAATGCTCACTGAACTCTTTATTGATATTTGAATATCATATTTTATCTAAAGTGACAGAAGGTTCTTACATGCTTCCTAGAAGACAAAATGTGCAAAATTTGAGTATTTAAGAGCATTCAAACTTTCTGCAACATCCATTTTGTATGAACTTTCTTATTTTGGTAAAATAGTTAATATTTTGAAGACTCTGCAAGGTGTATGTAAACTTTTGACTTTATCTGTATGAAGGTCAAAAAAAAAAAAAAAGATTGCATTGAAAAGCAGGAATCAGCATGAGAGTTGTAAAGTGTCAGTGTCGGTGGAGCCCCTGCAGCTGCTGTCACATGATCACATGTTTGGTCTCCGGCCGATGACGAGGTCAGGAATATTTTGATCTCTGCCAGTCTCATGCCATCCTCTCTCTCCTTGAATAACACAAGCTCTTCCTCTCCCTACTTTGGCAAAGTCTTTGTGTAATTAAGACCCCAATTAAAGCTTCTTGTTATTAGCTGTTGTTTTGCTGTGGCGAACTTTGAATCAGGATTTTAAAGCCACGGTTTTAACAACTGCATCTTCAGTGACACTCAGTATTAAGCAGAATTTATAAAGTATTTTTGACTTACTACCTAATAATTCAGAGCCTTTTAGTGTTACATAAGCTTGAATACGCTGAAAACAATCAAAATGCAAATGTCAGCAAATATATTCTATACCACAGACCTTTTCTCAAAACCTCAAATTACAACTCTGAATTTATAACTCAGAGAAAAAGAAATGACAGAACTCTGAAAACTACAGTAATATTTCATATTTATGGTATATAATAATTAAATAAAATCTAAACAATAACATTTTCATCAGGTTTTACTTCTGTTTTGTGTGTAGCTGGATCTGCAGTAACAGCGAGTGTTTAAATAACTGCATTCATAAACTTTATATGTAGTACTTCCGGTACCTTTGACTTTTTAACTCACAATGAAGCACGTAAGCTCTTGAATTTTTGGTTCCCCTTATATTTACTACTGCCAATCAGTTTTAATGATCTGTTTTTAAACTTGAACCTGCAATTATTAAGTATAGCTTTTCTTTTCTTTTACCAGCTTGGAATGTGTTTTTATTACTGAGCAATTCATCTCAATCAGCATATTATTGTCTAGTCCAGCTTCAGTGATGTGACTAAACAGTTGAACAAAAACATCAGAAGCACAGCTGAAATCTCATACTTCTGATACTTCGGTATTAAAAAATAAATATTACAAAACATATTCAGAGTCAATTTTTAGACTTGATTGAAATTGCAGCCCTAGAATACCGATGTGAGGTACAGTACAGTATGTGTTTCAGAGATTAATCCTAGGAATGATGTTCCACAGGTAAGAGACATAAACCTCATTTATCATAGTTATATTTAGTCTTGAAACATCAGCACCATCCCAGACAAACACATGAGGCTCATATGATCATTGTTTCCTTGTGCATGTGTCTGTGAACCTTTTTAACCTCATAAAAGCTAAATATAACAAAAGCAAATATTAGAGATGTCTTCCTCACAAATTCTGTTTTCTTATTCTTTTTCTTATTTCTTATTTGCACATCATATTTTGCATAAAGTGTGGTTGAACCAAATGTACATTTACATCATGTAAACATTAACATATTGACAACTGCTATGTAAATTATTTACACATGATCAACTTTGAAGGCTTAAGAATGAAACTTTATGAATACTTTTGACCATATCGTATTCAATTGTCATGTCAAAGTCAATTGCAGTTTCAATTAAAGGTTTTCTCATATAGAATAATTTAGATTTTTTTAAATATGTTGAAATAAGCTAAACCTAAAGCCTTAAAATTAATAATACAATCTTTTAGCCATTACTTATTTCATATTTATTTTAAATGAGTGGGATACAAAATGTAGTGACTGTGAAACAATAAAAAACACACGTAAAATTATCAAAATTCAACAATTTATTGTGCTGTAAAACAAATCTTTAGTTTAGAATCAATGATCTGACTAAAGCACAGACACGCATTTAAGCTTTAATTCAGCAACCGTCAACTCCATCCTCAACAACAACTGTAAGCCTTTAAAACCTGTGATAGTACATTTATTCATTCATTTTCCTTTGGCTTAGAGTCTTTCTCAGAGGTCACCACAGTGGAATGAACCACCAGCTATTCCAGCATATGGTTTACACAGTGGATGCCCTTTCAGTCGCAACACAGTACTGGAAAACACCCATACGCTCTTACACTCACACGCACACGCACACTCCGGACGATTTAGTTTATTCAATTCACCTATAGCGCATATCTTTGGATAGTGGGGGAAACCAAAACTGAAACTCAGATGGACACAAGGAAAACATGCAAGTTTCACACAGAAATGCCAACTGGCCCAGCCGGGACTCGAACCAACAACCTTCTTGCTTTGAGGCGACAGTGTAAATTATTAAGTAAAATTTTCCTACATAGATTCCTATATAAGATCTCTCAAAATTGTTCACGCTTAATATAAAGTGTCCTAAAGTCTTAAGAAATATAACGTCATAAGTGTCCAATCTGTGCCCTTATTCATTAATTTTTTATTTATTTATTTGTATTTTATTCTATTTAGTTCGTTTTATGTACAATTTGTCAATTTTTACAACACACTTGCACTTTCATTTGCAATACTTTACAATACTTTTTGTTACAAAAATGTTTTGTTTTGATTTTACTTTTTGACTATTGCAGACTGTGACAAAATCCTCAAATAAGCACTGCATATATGAATGCCAGCCAAATTGTGTTTGTAAAAGTAAAGTAATAATAATAATTATATAAATATATATATATATATATATATATATATATATATATATATATATATATATATATATATATATATATATATATATATATATATAAACATAAAACAATGTGCAAAAACATCTATAAAAAGTCTCAAAAAAAAAAATGAAAGACTTAGGTAAGTCCCAATAGAACAAGGAAATCAAACATGGATGTGTAAAGATGTGTTAGGGCAAATGTTAAGAAAGTAGAGAGAGGGGTATGTACAAACAGTGTGGATGGCAAAATGCGTTGACATATAAAATCATATAAAAAACACTGCAATTCTTTGTCTCCACCCAATAGTTAAGAAATGCAGTTACAGCAATGCTGTAACAGTTTATATAAAATCCTTTTTTTCATTTGATACCACAACTTCATGAAAAACAAGGCCATAATGACATAAAGACTTCAACAGGGGTTGTTCTCCTTAATAAAAAGAGGAATTAATGCCATAAACAACCTCAAAAACAAAGTACTTAAATTACTCAAACAAGTGGGTGTTGCAGCCATTCTTGTGCGATGAGTCTAACTTTGTTTACTTCATTCACTGTTAAGTTATCCACAATTATAAATTAGATATTTGGTTTGTCATTATAAGTCAGAAATTATCTTTTAAAGAGAAAAGGCAGGGAGCTTAGTGGCTAAAAATATTAGCATTGCTATCTTCCTGAAATAGGTGATTTTACGAATGCAAAGCTGTGTGATTTTATAGGACAACCAAGTACAACAGGTGTGTTTGGAAAAGAGAGAGGACGATCAAGTGTGTGGTATAAAGCGTCTGCAACACTTCCCTATCCAATATGCTTTCATATTGACATTATTAATGACCAAGCAACTGGTAGGCTTTAATAGTACACCAGGCATTAGGCAGCATTTTTTACTTCTAGATCATCCTTACAACAAGCCAAGTATATATGAATGTAGTAAAGCATTCTCCCAAATATAATTATAGTGACTCATTCAAAAAAAAAAAAAAAAATGCCACAAAGCTGTTTAATACCAAGTTGTATGTGAGCCAGCAGAAACGAATAAACATGAAAATGAACATGTTACACACAGTTGAGTCATACACCTTTATTATTTCAACAGTTATTTGTGACTGTCATACTACATATATGTGCATACATTTAGTCTGAAATTAAGCATGTCTTTGGCATGGCCTAACTCAGTAATTAATAAACACACTTACTGGCCACTTCATTAGGTACATCTGTCCAACTGCTTGTTAACGCAAATTTCTAATCAGCCAATCACATGGCAGCAACTAAATCCGTTTTTGCATGTAAACATAGTCAAGATGATCTGCTGCAGTTTATACCTAGCATCAGAATGGGTTAACAAAGGTGATTTAAGTGACTTTGAACATGGCATGGTTGTTGGTGCCAGACAGGCTCGTCTGAGTATTTCAGAAACTGCTGATCTACTGGGATTTTCATGCACAACCATCTCTAGGGTTTACAGATAGTCCGAAAAAGAGGAGATATCCAGTGAACGGCAGTTCTGTGGGCGCAAATGCCTTGTTGATGAAAGAGGTCAGAGGAAAACTGGATCCAGCTAATAAAATCCAGCTGATAAACTGTAATAAAAACAATAACTCAAATAACCACTCATTACACCCAAGATATGCAGAAGAGCATCTCTGAATGCATAACATGTCAAACCTTGATGCGGATGGACTACAGCAGCAGAAGACCACACCGGGTGCCACTTCTGTCAGGTAAGAACAGTAAACTGAGGCTACAATTCACACAGGCTCACCAAAATTGGACAATAGAAGATTGGAAAAACGTTAACTGGTCTGATGAGTCTCAATTTCTCATTCAGATGGTAGGGTCAGAATTTGGGATCAACAATTTAAAGCATGGATTCATCGTGCCTTGTTTTAATGGTTCAGGCTGCTGGTGGTGGTGTAATGGTGAGGGGGATATTTTCTCGGCACACTTTGGGCCCATTAGTACCAATTGAGCATTGTGTCAACGCCACAGCCTACCTGAGTATTGTTGCTGACCATGTCCATGACCATGACAACATTGAACCCATCTTCTGATGGCTACTTCCAGCAGGACAACACGCCATAAAGTGTCATAAAGCGCAAATCATCTCAGATTGGTTTCTTGAACATGACAATGATTTCACTGTACTCAAATGGCCTCCACAGTCACCAGAACTTAAACCAATAGAACACATTTGTAATGTGTTGAAACAGGAGATTCGCATTATGGATGTGCAGCTGACAAATCTGCAGCAACTGCGTGATGCTTTCATGTCAAAATAGACCAAAATCTCTGAGGAATATTATCAGGACCTTGTTGAATCTATGCCTCAAAAAAATTAGGCAGTTCTGAAGGCAAAGACACAGACAGACATTTATTTCAATTTTTAGAAGCAGTTGGTTCATTTAAAAGTAGAGGTGTCAGTCTTTATGCATACTCCATGTATATTTCTCATGTCTGTGACCCCACATGGCTCATAAAAATGAAGCTGCAGTTGTAAAAGAACAGACATCTGGACAGAGCCCCTCTGGAGATTCTTCAGTCTATAGCGATCAATGATTCTTGATTTTTTACTTGCTTCTGATTCTTAGGGGTTATAAATAAAAAGAGCAGGTGGATTTTTACTATTACATGCTGGATGCCTACACACACTGTGGACACACATCAGTGTTCAAATAAAACATAAAAGTACATTTTGCATAATGGGTCAACTTTAAAATGTTTTGCAGCAATATCCTTTTTGTTGAGCTGTAAACAATTTCCAGGAACAAAGAATAAAGATGAGTTAAAACATCAAGTTAATGCTGCTTGTCAAGCACTTCAAGCAGATTCTAACATTGAAAAATTATGAGAGAGGTTGCAAGGATGTAATTAATAATTAAATATTAGTCCAAACAGTATAAGGGTAATTTATGGTAACAAAACTGCTCTGAATCTACAGACCACACCACAGGTGAATGACGCTATAAGGTTGTCAAGACACTAAACCATGGTTGCTTTAAAAGCTATTTCCCATGGAGAGACATGGAGTGAGAATAAAAAGCATTTTATTCATTAGGCTTCAAATTGCCTCTTGGCTGCTTGTCTGTGATTACACCCTGTTGTCAGCAGCTGTTTGGCCATGGATAGTGCAAAAAGAATAAAGAGAGAAAAAGAGGGTGTGGGGGTGGGGGGCATATTTGTTTTTCTGATATGAAACCAAAAAATTAACCCAAAACTGAGGGCCAAAGCAAAGTGATGATGAAGATGATTATTATTAGAGACAAAAGATAAAATAAAAGCAGTGCACATTAATTCAATTCAGTCAATTAACACACATTTATATAAACAACTAACAATATTAATTAATCAAAAGAAAGATTATTCATTTACATTTCAGACCATGTCAGTAAAACTAAGTGAAATCATTTGTAATGCTTATGTTGCTAGCTCTAATCTTCTGTTAAAATATGGCCAACTAAATATGAAAACATCCAAGTGTCTTTTGTAAATTTCTTTTAATTAAATTGTGATATGTCTATTGTTGGTAATTAATCTAACTATCTTTTAGTTTAGAAGGAAATGCACACAGTTTTTAATGAATGTGTTGCCTGTACAGGAGAAAGATAGGTTTTCATTTTTTTTTTATGCTGTTAAAACTACTGGGGGTAGCACAGTCGCCTCCCAGCAACAAGGTTGCTGATTCAAGGTCAGTTGGCATTTCTGTGTGGAGTTCGCGTGGGTTTCCTCTGGGTGCTTCGGTTTCTCCCACAGTGCAAAGACATGTGGGATAGGTGAATTGAATAAACTAAATTGGTTATAATGTGTGAATGTGAGAGTGTATGGGTTGCAACTGGAAGGGCATCCGCTGTGTAAAACATATGCTGGTGGTTCATTCCACTGTGGCGACCCCTGATGAATAAAGCCAAAGGAAAATGAATGAATGAATGAATAAATTAAAGAATGAATGAATGAATGAATGAATGAATGAATGAAACAACAGGTAACAAATGTACTTTAAAAATCAAAGTTACAAAATGGAATCGGATGATTTTAGCCCTAATAAAATAAAATAGTGATGAATACATTTTTGTCCCATCAACAGTATGTTTTTATGTTTGCTGTTACATCTTCAGAAACAGTTACTTAACAGATGTAGCTGCAGCTAACTATTTTTTCATTGTGCAACTTGGCTTTAACTACTTTAAATTATGAGTAACTTTATTTGTCACTTAATGTCAAGTCCCCCACCTGCCAAAACTGATCTTTATCCTCTTTCCTTTAACTGGATATTTCTGAATGACTGCATTTCCTGGCCGATTACAAAGGCTTACATTAGCATGCAATGTTGTATGAAAATAACCCCAGCTTTAGAGTGCTGAAGCCCACTGAATGACTCTCAGCCAAAAGTGAAGAGTGGTGGATGACTCTTTGCATACAGTAGATGTATATGCAATCCTGAACAAAACATCCTCTTTGGAAAGGCATTACATGTTCTAATTCAGTAGGAAATTTTAGCATGCTAGCCAAAACAATGACAAACTATCTTCCTGTAAAGACACAGTGAATTTCCTGATTTCCCCAATGGTCTTAACATGAGCTGTAGAGGATTAAGTTGTAGTCTGGAAGGAAACTGAAGAACCCTATGTTGATGCAGGTGGAAAAGGAGGGTGTTGAATGATTCACTCATTGATTTAGGACTGATTCCTGATTGATTGGTTGAGTCGTTTGGTGGACCTACAGTATGGTGGAACATGTCTAGCCTTCTTTAAGTAGGATTACTGTGACACAGTTCCCCCATATGGGTCCCCTTTATTTGAGACAGTCCTCGCTGCAGCCCGCAGCTTGATGATGTACTGGACCAGGTCCACTACATAATAGACAATCGCCTACACTTCCCCCTACCCTAAACCCAAATGTCACAGTAGTATGAAAGTTACCTTAGTGGGCAGTACAATGTCCACTATTAGAATTGGTGCAGTACACTTTGTGATAGCAGACTGTAGTGAGAACTTGCTTTATTCCGATACTGTCATGGATATTTTAATAGTCCATGATTTATTTAGCTGCAGTAAGGATTCAATTATAGAGAACTGATTGAATGTTGATGAAAATTGACATTTGCAAATTTGTTAGTGTAAAGTGTAAACTGTTACCTTTTCCAGTGTTGTAGTAGTATTTTTGTTTTCTGTCATTTCAAGTGTCCCTACACTCTAAAATTGATGGGTTGCCATAACCTTATATTGCGTCAAATATGGACAAAGCCAATGTTGGGCTACTTATTTTTTCAATTAAATTTAATTTACAAGTATACCTAACAGTGGGTTATGACATCCCTGCTTTTTTAGAATGTATTATGGCATGAGAAAGATTTACCAAATGAACAATGAAAAATGTTTTATAATTTTCTAAACTAATTTTAACTCGTTTTAACATTTAAACTCATCAGTTTCCCATGATGGGTTGCAGCTGAAAGGGCATCCACTTTGTAAAACATATGCTGGATAAGTTGGCAGTTCATTCCGCTGTAGTGACCCCTTATTAATAAAGGGACTAAGCCGAAAAGAAAATTAATTAATGAATGAATAAACTAATTTTACTGATAAAATCAACAGTGACTGCAAGTTCTGATTATTAAAAACAAGTTCAGGAATTTTTAAAGCAACAACCAATTATGATTAAAAAAACCTTCTCAGATCAGTAAATGATGATCACATCATCAAAAGATTAGGTCAATTTACTGGGACTTGTGCACCATTAAATTGTATAGCAATGACTGGTTTCAGCTGGTTAGGCATGTTGGATTGTTTAAGAAGGCATGACAACTTGAAGTCTGATTTAATGTTATTTATTTGTTTGTTTGTTTACTTTCAGTGAATGAACATGGAAATAAAGCCACCAAAGCCACCAAACACCCACATATGCATTTTGGATCAAAAATGTAAGTAAATGTGGGGAGCAAGAGCAATTATATACACCAGAACTATTTACAACTTGGAAAGCAGAAGTCAAATGTTATACATTTTTAGTTCTGAGTTTATATTTCAACAACAAAGAAAACAGACTTGTGGCAAAGCTTTAAAAGTTTTCTTACTGTAGTCAACATCAATTAAATTGATTCATCTTAATTAAATTTAGATAAAATATATGTTCAACTATTAATAAAAGTACACACAAGTGTAATGATGATGTATATACATCTTCTCTAATTAGATTAAATGAGTTGTAAAGAAAGCTGTAAAGAAAGCTGAGGATGTCAACCAAACATAAGCAGTGACAGTCACTTTAGTACCTAGGAGTCTAACTATAACACTAACAACCATTTTCACGACTGTGTTCCCAGAAACTGCAAAGAAAATTAGATGGTAAAAAAAACAATAGGGAGGACCCAGACCAATTCCAGCTTATACTAGCATATATGAAGGACACTTTATATGACAGTAGTGGGGGAAAAACCACAATTTCTATTGCAAATGGAGCCACAGCATTTCAGAGGCAATTAAGGGCTTGCTGGCAACCCAATTCTTTCAGATTGCATGTGTGTGAAGCTTAGGTGGAAGTGGCTGACGCCTGGGCCTGTCGCATGGTGTGACTTTAATGCAGACTGAGGGCTTGAAGATAATTTACGCTGACCTGGGAACAGTCAAGGCTGGGCCGGAGTAAACTGCAAAGAGAGGGGCACAAGGACGGGCCGTGGGGGAGGGTACATAAAGTTGGGATGTAAAGTGGATGCAGAGATGCCAATGAGAAAAAATACATAGTCTAATGAAGAAAATGATAAAAGACTTATTAAGTCACAACCAATTCACATTGTCTTAAAATGCCCTGCTTAATTTCCTATAACTTTGCTCAATAATGAAATTGTTTTCATTAAGGGCCATGAAGCCCACCTTTTTCAACAAAAAATTCTTCATGAAGGGTGTGAAGTGCTGCGAGCAGAGGGAGGAGTGGGTGTGGCCGGCAGAGCAAAGAGGGGAGTGAACGTCAGTTGGCTCACAAAATGAGACATAAACCTTGAGGAGACCAATGATTTCATAGTTTACAAAGATAAAATGCAAAGAAATAAACCATAAGTCATTTTATATTCACATATTTACAATTTGTTGTTATATCATTATAAAGATGATTATGTTCATATAAACACTATATGTGTCTGAATGGTAACAAACTCAACTGATAAAAGACAAAATCCACCATTCTCGAATTCTCGAACAACTCTCCCGACAAAAAGGCTTGCAGCAAACCAACAGCTTTGCTGTATTGGTCTCACCTAGTCAATGGGCCTCACAGTTTGGCAGGACTGCCTTGCCTTCAGAAACTATATGTGCGCTCATGAATAATTAATAGGATAAGAAAACTCATAAGATAAGAAAATTCTGCTATGAATAATAATGAGAAACTGACGAGTCATCACTCCACTAGCAGATGCGCGCTGCATTACCGATTTTGACCCTGCCCTAAAAATTATTTTAAACCTGGAAGATGAAAATAGCTGAAAAAAGCTCAAAATTATACAGTTTCTTCCCACAATTAAAGCTGACAGGTGCTAATGTTGTCTTAACTGGTGCTCAACACACAAATCTGTTAAAATTTTTAAAAAAGCATTCCAGGGTGTTTTAAACGTATAAACATAAATGAAAACAAAATCAACTTGAGTTTGGTTAGCTGGTTTAAGAAAACATGACACATCACCAGGCTGATTGGAGGTTATATAACCTATAAATCTTAAAAATAATTAGAATAAGTGGAATACTTTCCATTACTTACAAAATGCCAAGATCAACAATGCAACTTCACAATTCTCTTAGAGTGCAAAAGACCACTTAAAGTCTAAATAAAATTTATAATAAAATGCAAAAATTGTATAGTCATCCGTATCAAGCTTTAAGACTCTATAAAGTAACAATATTAAACTCAGAGCTGCCTGCTGCTCTGTGTGTAGAGTCAACTGGACAAAATGCTTTTTGGCCTTTATTATTAATATTATTATTATTATTATTATTATTATTATTATTATTATTATTATTATTATTATTATTTTCAAAAGTCTTTTGACTTGTGATAGCATTACTGATGTGGTGTGCGAATGTGTTTGGGGGCAAATCGCTGGATGTTGATTGCTCTAGACATGCCAGTTGGCAGAATTACCACTGCTCTAAAAGCACCACACTGGACTTGGTAGAGATCTACTGAGGCCAGTTTAGGCTAAATACAAATAATCAAAAAAAAAAAAACATTAACAGATACTTTACTGTGTGGTAACCAGATTTTTAAAATCTAGCATCTAAAAAAAAAAAAAAAAAGAAAAAGGAAATGGTATTTTATTTAAATTAAATAATAATAATGAACAACTGCTTCAAATTGCATATTTTTGATCAGCCTCTGAACGAAGACCCAGTCGCAATGTGTCACTGTGCTTTTTACACTGATCATGAATCAATTGATTGCCTAGAACAATACATTTTTGACAGCCTGTCCAATACAATGCACATCCTGATCTTCTTTATTTTTCCCTCAGGTATCGTTTTATTATTTGTATTAGATTTAACCTTGTCCACTTCACATTATACAACAGTATATATACATTAAGATAAAGTTTGTTATTAATCTGACAAACTATATGTCATGCTTACAATTTAACTAATGACTTTACTAAATGCCTAATTGTTTTATGTTTTCTTTTATCAAATCATTCTCTCTTCTGAGAGACTAATAAACATTTCCCCTCAACAAAGCAGCCGTGTGTGCTATAGCACAACCAGTCTTGCAGATACCCTTCCAGCCACAACCCAGTACTGGGAAACCCATACACTTTTGCATTCACACAAGCAATCATACACTATAACTAATTTTATTCACCCAAGTCACCTATAGTGCATGTCTTTGGACTGTGGGGGAAATGCCCAGAGGAAACCCACATGAACATATGGAGAACATGCAAACTCAACACAGAAATGCCAACTGGCCCACCCGGGTCTCAATCCAGCAACCTTCTTGCTGTGAGGTGACAGTGCTAACCACTCAGCCACCATGCTGCCTTAAAAAGGTGCATGTAATTAATTTATTACTTATACTCAATAGTTAGTTAAATTATTAGTTACAATGTAACAAGGAGAACAAAATAAAGTGACACATTATCCGATAATTTAAGAGACTCAAAGATTTCAACACACATTTATGAGGATTTCAAGAGTTCACACTTAGCTGATGATTGATAATAAAGCTAGTTTGGCGTGCTGTCCCGGGAGAGAGCCCTGAGCTTATAAGATCCTCGAGCCCTGGGCTCCCTCCCGTTGCAAGCATAGACTGTAAAATATATGGACATAGTATCCTTGAAGTCACCCATAGGTTTCTAAAGAGCGCAAGAGAAGCCACAAGTAGGCGTGGCCAGCCGTCGCCATTTTGTTTGCGCGTCATCACACCCACGGCGGGATATCAGACAAGGGCAAAGAGGCGGAGAGTGAGTGGAGCTACAGACACCTGCTGGCATTTAGCTTGGACCTGGTTCAGACACACTTTACTTTGAGAGGACGCTTAATACTTTATCACCTGTGACTCGTTTGTAGTCTGACCACTTGTGCTTGGTTGTACACTATATCAATAAAGTGTTTAGACTTTTAAAAACACTGCTGTAATACATTGAGCCACTAAACATTGTTCTTATGACATTTTTCAACAGGAGAAAAACGCAAATTACTTCCAAACACTTCAGATATAGTCTGTGTTAGTAAATGCAGGACTATTGATGAAATCCAGCATAACACTGTATGATAATGCTTCAGATGACTGTTCTAGAGCCTACAGCTAATCAATCTGACAGATTTTGAAGTGCATTACAGCTCTAAATATAAATATAAACGATAAATGATCTTAAATAAAACAAATACATGTATAGAGATGGTATATAAGTATATAACTTTACTCACATGGGAAACGGAGGCCACGTGAATGGTTTGTGAGCACAATTAAGTTCACTCAGCATGCCATGCCATCTAATAATTGTAGGAAACAAGTCCAAAAGTCAGTTGACAGTGTAAAGCCACATAAAACAACACAGAAATAGATAAATAAGCCGAGAACAGTGGCTAATCTGCAGGATTCAGCTGAGGTGACGTGACGGCAACCAACGAGACCTATCTGTCACTCAAGTGGCCACACCCTTAATTATGCAAACTTAATAAAACTTAATATAAAGGAAACGGACGAGTTATAAACAAATTCACCCCCCTCACAGTTGTCATGAAGGGTAATATTAGCTGTATTAACCAAAAATTTTTTTTTGTACCAGGCTGTAAACACCTTTTTTTCTGCTGTAAAGTTGGCCATTCTAACAGTGGGCTCAATTGAAATTTTCTCTATTTTGGAGCCAGAAGCGGCCAGGACTAGCGGAATTTCGGATGAATTGCAGTTTTAGTTACTTCCGTATTGGCTTCCTGAGGGAGAGCGGGAGGTTGCCGCTTGGTTGCAAGGCGAGAGGGGAGTTTGAGCTCAGGTAGATCTCGATGACTCCCCCTCTTGCTTGTTGTAGCTAAGTGTCAGATATGGATGCTGAAAGGTGTACTCAGAGTTTAGCTAAAGTATTTGGATTAATTGTTTAGAGTGCTTGTTTTTGAACTGTGGGAGGAAACCGGAGGACCCGGGGAAAACCCACGTGACCACGGGGAGAACGAGCAAACTCCGCACAGAAATGCCGTCTGGTTTGGAAAGGAATTAAACCAGGGGCATTCTTGCTGTGAGGCAACAGCGCTAATCGCTGGCCACTGTGACGCCCGTTTGAAAGGAGGGAAAGTAGGGTTGGGTGGGAGTTTTACTTCAAGACGAAGATATTGAGATGAGAAAAGTCTGGTTATTTATAGTGAGTTAAGGATCGTCTGATAGGATAATCAGTCGTTAGCTAAAGTTGGAACAGCTGTGAACAATCATAAGCACGTGATCCTCTCGAAATTTGTTTATAAATAAACTTCCTTTGTAAAGGCCCCTGTATATATGATATACTGTAATTTCCTGCTTTATGTTCTTTTCTATGTTTCTGCACCACAAGAGTCTTGTTGTCTTTGATATTCAGTGGAATAAATTTTAAAAATGACTTTCGAACGACTCTGAGGGATACAGTACGAGCTAGTATTTAAACATAAATTAAACCTTTCACTTTTAAGTGTGCCTGCAGTCTACTCGAAAGGGAAATTTAATTGAATGTGGCATACAGTAAATTAATTCAATGCACTGCAGACTTGGAATAGTTAACTCACCCTCTTTCCATTCACACAAACACACACTATAATATGAGTTAGGAATTTCTAGCAAATTTTCCGCACTTCCAGGAGGACAAATAAGATGAAGTTTTGGTTGGCTCATGTAGAGCTTTGCAGAAAAATGCTAAGGCCTGCTCTTTCTCACTGGTTACGAGTAAGTGAAGAGGGCAAAAGAGGATTAAATCAGACCCAAGAACCTCTCTGGGAACTATAACTGACCTCTAAAACTGGTCGACTCTCACAGAGAAAACCTTAAATCTGAGATGCCCTTTGGCTTTAAGCTTCATACGCACAAATAAATCTTCTGAAAGACAGATGCTCAACAAAAGCCAACTATATGAGAACACTGGCTGCTCAAGTTTATTAAACAGAAACCTAGGTTTGTTTTATTATAAAAAAAAAAGCACACTTGATACTTAGGGAGATAGGTGTACTGTACAGTATGTGCAGGTGTAAACTCAAACATGAGTTAACTTGTTTGTTTATAAAGAAAGAACATTTCTGCTCCAGACTACCATGAATGTTCTCAGGGCCTTTTAACAGAGAATAATGGTAACAGGTTAAACTGATGTAAACATAATATTCAGTTTCTTGTGATCATTTAATAATATTTAATCATTTAGTGATTATTTAATCATTTTACTTTTTAAGACTGAAATGTATTTTCACTCGCCAAAAATATTCATAGATTTTGACAAAGCATAACCTTGCACTATGAAATTAAGCTCCTTGTGATAATTTAATCATTTATTTTATTTGGTTTTCATGTCATTTAATCATTTCACTTCTTCAAGGGCACCTACTCTATGATAAAAATCCTACTGGAGTGATATAAAGACATGAGCTCATGTATATATATATATATATATATATATATATATATATATATATATATATATATATATATATATATATATATATATATATATATATATATATATATATATTTCTATAAATGCAAAATGAATTTGCAATGTAAGTCTGAAAACAAGTATACAGTCAAACATGAAATTATTCATACCTCTAGCAAATTCTGACTTAAAGCTCTTGTTCAAATGTAAACAAAAGTTATTGAGTTGAATATATATATATATATATATATATATATATATATATATATATATATATATATATATATATATATATATATATATATATATATATATATATATATATATATATATATATATATATACATATATATATATATATATATATATGAGATATATTTTTGGGCACAAGTAGCATATGCAGCACTGAAAGTGGGGAAAAACAGTGACTTAAAGTTGGACTGTTTATTTTGGAAGGTACTGGGGGTTGGGTTGAACCTAGTGGAAAGGACAAGCCATGAAGCCAAAGCTGCTAAGAGAGCTTCTTTCATTTAGAGACATGCAAACAAGGCTCTCTCTCTGTCTCTCATTTCACACTCACACCCAATCCATACACACTACTGTACATACACTAAAACATTTATTCAAATGCATGCTTCAAATGTGAAGACTTGTGAAGACTTGTGAAGATTTGGTTGAGAATTTTAAATTATATACAGTGTCAAAATTGGAAAAAAAAACTTATGTACACACAAAAACTTATGTACAGTACATTATCAAAAAATGACAAGTTTCATACTACAAAACTTAGTTTAATAAAATAAAATCTGGTCAACAAGTTGACACACCCTATGCAATGATGCTCTTAAAAACACATATGCAATATCTAGTACATTAGGTGTTGTTTCACTGTGGTCTTTTGTGCTTTCTGCAATAAAATTGGATGCTTTTGTGGAGAACTCTGTTCAGGGAAATAAATAAATAAATAAAAAACTGCCTGGTCACTCAACTAATAGATCTGGACCTCATGAATCTTTTTGCACAATCCATATGCCACATGAATCTAGTTAGATTGCTCATTGCTTCTGGGATTTACAAAAAAAAAGACCGTCTGTCCACCATTTGATCATCAACCAGCCCTTTTCCAACATAGGCTCAATGGGAAAACTTGCTTCTATCGTTTTATCTGCTGCTTTCTTTTTTATATTTATTTTGCAAAAGTCTAAATATGTTAACTATGAATACATTACATTTGTTTGCAGTTTCTAGCTTAACCAACTGTGCACTTGTGATGATTTTTTACTGAAACACGAGTGAAATACAAAAAGCTTTATGTAACTACAATATATAGAATAATATTTATGCAGAATAAGATATATAGCTAACATTTCTGTAAAAAACTACTAATTCTTTAATAAAATGTGGTCCATCTGACGCTTACAGTAAGTTCATGTAACCTAGTTCAATTTGTATAGTGTAGGATTTAAAGATTAAATAAATCACATCCATTTATCAAATATGAATTAAGTATAAACTGCAGTTTTGTACAACAAACTAAATCATCATAGCTGTGCACCTAGCTATGTATGAAATCTGGAAAATTATTAAAGTCTAAATACCCAATATTTTTATGACGTTGCATTACCCAGATTTAATCTGGAGTCCTGTCAGCTTGTTACAAGCTGATCGAGTATATGATGTAATCCTGATGGATAATGCTGAGGTGGAGCAGATGCTGTCACAGGTACAGAGCTGAAAATGCACTGACTTACTGGAGCATCAACGGTGATGCTTTTCCTGTACTTGCTTCACTTGCCTGAACTCGCCAGAACAAGAAAAAAAAATAAAAAAAAATCTGAAAATAAGTATCTTTAAAATAATAGTACAAAACTATACATAGAAATATTGAAAAATATATATTATTATTGTTTTATTTGTCATTATTCTAAAAGGAATAAGTCTAGTTGACCCTTATATGTATAAAAATCTAAATAAAAAAAATTTAAATATTAATTATTAACCTGAAACTACATCTAACATTGGGCACAAGCTAGACAAAATATCCTTTTAGTATCAATATCACATTATGTGCATCCGCAATAGTCACAACACAGAATCTGCATTGTTGAATTGGGATTACAGTTACACAAGGTGCAGTTCAAAACAAGAAATTTGTGGAGTCATTAATGATTTTTTACCAAAATAGAGCAAAAGTTTATCAATTGCATGTTTTAAGGCCTTTCACTGTACATAACAATAGAGTCTAAAGCATTTAGGCACAAGAACTTGTACCATTTGTAACTTTTGTTGATTTTTTTCATACAATGAAGAATATGCAGTGCTATTTTTATATATATCGTAATATTTATTCATTTATTCTTTTTGGCTTAGTCCCTTTGTTTATCAGGGGTCGAAATTCATCTGGCAACTTATCCAGCATACAGTACGTTTTACACAGAGGATGCCCTTCTAGCTGCAACCCAACACTGAGAAACACCCATTTACACACATACACTACAGACAATTTAGTTTATTCAATTAACCTATACTGCATGTTTTTGGACTGTGGGGGAAATCGGAGCACCCCGAGGAAACCAAAGCGTACACGGGAAGAACATGCATACTCTACACAGAAATGCCAACTGACCCACCCAGGGCTCGAACCAGTGACCTTCATGCTATGATCATGCTACCCACTGTGCCAGCGTGACACCCTATATCACAATGTATATCGAAAAAAAGAAAAAACATTGCAATGTCAGATTTTGCCAATATTGTGCAGCCTTAGCATAAGCAACTTAAAATACAAAGAAATGTGCCTTGTTATATCATTAATAAACACAGCATCTTTTATTATTTTACAAAGCATTCCATATTTTGCTTTTTATATATATTTTTATATTATATGGACTTTTGTGAGTTAAAAAAAGTAAATTTATTTTGTTAAGCTGGGTTTGCACCAGTGCAAAGTATTTGTGAGAGTAGATTATAGTCAATGTGAAGCAATCGAACAGAGCTAAATTTCCTTTCGTGTGGGAGTTTCGGGGAACCTGTAATGCCATTTTTTATCATAAAAATAGAATAAAACTATTTATTGTATATCCTGTCAGTTATGATTTTAAGAAAGAAAATCTGAATTAGCAAAAATCTGCAAGTCACATTTACAGAACAAAAAAACAAAAAAACAAAAAAAAAAGAAAATCAGTATTGGCCAAAAAATTTTAATTGGTCCATCTTTAGAAATTAGTAACACATGTGGCAGATGAGTGAACTGCAGCAAGCCACTTATGGCGTACACTTGCACTTGTGCACACTTTAGTCTGTTTACACCAGGTCACTTTTTTGATTAGATAGCAATGATTGGATAGGTGAAATGCATTTAGGACTTTAGATGAAACTGACAACTAAATGCATGTGAGAGCATGTTACAGGTTATAAATATATGACATGTTCAGGCGTAAAAGTGCAAATGCAAGACACAACATAATGCCACAAATGACAGAATAGGATGTTGTGATTTTTGTTGAGTCAATAGCTTTAACAACAGAGAAGCATCACAGACCTGTAGTAGTCTATATCTCCAAATGGAGAGGAAACTAATATAGCAGGCCGTTCGTTTAGAAAGACTTTGCTTTTTGGGGAAAATGGGTTATACACAGATTAATGTAAACTCTTTACAGTTTTAAATGACGTGTTACAATTATCTATAGAACAAAAATAGACATTTCTTTTAGATTATAATGAAATAAACTAACAAAAAAAAATCTTGTGCATTTGTGATGATGTTTTACTGGAACATGAGTGAAGTATAAAGTTTCTACAGTTTACAGAATAATCTTTATGCAGAATAAGCTAACATTTTTTGTAAAAAACTACTAATACTTAAATAAAATGTTATTTATTTGACGCTTTAGTTGATGTAACCTAGTTCAATTTGCAAATAGTGCAGGATTTAAAGATTAAATAAATCATATCCATTTAACAAATGTATGTTTGTAACAGTCTAGCTAATGAGCAGGTAAACCTCACTCCTCTGAACCCGAAAATGTGCTCTAGCAACAGACGTTAGAGGCCATGATCTTTAGCCTCTTCAAACAACTCCCATGCAGAGAGTCACCGGTTCAATACCAGATCGGAGTGGGTTGGGTGTTGGGACCGGTGGGGTTACATTGGTGCTGGGACCTTGATGGGAGTGAGGTTTAGGGGGGTAAGTGTGACAGAGGCCAGCTAGTGAAGTACTGTGCATGTAAACCTCACTCCTCTGAACCTGTAAAGGTGCTCTAGCGACAGACGCTAGAGGCCATAGTCTTTAGCCTCCTTGTTAGAGCAACCAACTCCCATGAGTAGAACCGCCTGTTCGATGGGTGGTTAGGTGTTGTAAAACCGGCAAGGTTACATGTAGCACAGATAGTTCTGATAAAAAATAAAATAAAAAAACGCAAGAAGTGAACAGGCTCTACTGAGACTACTTAAACATCATTCAGTGATCCAATATACTCACAGTGAGTTTTTTTAATGCATCGTTTCACATCTAAATGTACCAAAACCACATTTCAAATATGTTTCACATCTGATTTAACTATTTGCATAAGTTAAACTTCAGATGATTGCATTATAAAATTACACATGTGAAAAATAGGCAAGTTAACATTGCATGATTAAGGTTTCTACTGTATATAACACTGCACAAACCAAACGCAATCCAAGCAGCTAAATTGAGTCAGTATTCTTCATGTAGTTTAGTCTCACACACTATTTCATATTTCAAAAGGCAGACACGTGCAGACTAAGCAAGAGAGCAAAATTGCTCACAGTTTAAATGATTCATCTGAACTATAAGTAAAGTTCTGACTCCTCTCAGCTCAAATACTACATACACCTTGGCTTTTGTTGTGGTAAATATATTCAATTGTGGGGACTGGGGACAGTCCTGAGTCTCAGGGAAAAATACAGAAAGCTCCATTTACTGAAAAAAATAACTTTCAGGTAATGTGTGAAAGTGTCTGCCTGTGAAAAGGAAGTTCCTCAGCAGAAGCAGAAATACTGTTTGACTTTTGACTGAATGTTTTTTCTAAACCACACTCAAGCAGCAAACGGCAGTTTCACAATGTGACCAGCAGCTTCCTGTCTCTGATGTGTGTATGCGATGAGTGTACAAGACTGTTACTAAAGAGAGCAAAGTAGCTTTAAATCATAATTGTGTAGAATTGTATCTCTGTCCAGTGTGATGAGTCTGATGACCAAAATACCTTACTTTCCATCTTACTAACAATTTCACTGAAGTTTAGGTTAACTCTCTGTCCTTTATGTAACTTTCTCA
This sequence comes from Danio rerio, assembly GCF_052040795.2. Lineage (NCBI taxonomy): Eukaryota > Metazoa > Chordata > Actinopteri > Cypriniformes > Danionidae > Danio > Danio rerio. The sequence continues at coordinate 34,007,724 of NC_141021.1, forward strand.
CATGTTCTTTTTGGCAACTGACGAATGAAGCCAAAATGAAATTAAAATGTTTCCTGGCAAGTTAATGTGAGTAATATGACATCACTTAGCAGACATACAGTAGGCAGCTAAATACTTCATTCATCTATTTCCCGAAGCTCTTGTCCTAAGTAGGGTCAAGGAGATATTGGAGCCTATCCCAGCATCACGGGTGACAGGAAAACCCCCTGGATGGATGACCACTCCATCACACAGCCATTCATGCATTCTTTTGTAGAATATCCATTCTTATGACTGGGTATATTATTCCTGCTGAATGTTTGGTCTTACTGACTACAGTTTCACATTAAATGTGTTTTCACACAAAAGAAGATATTAGAAAATATATCTATTATTCATTCATTTTCTTGTTGGCTTAGTTCCTTTGTATATCTGAGGTTGACACAGTGGAATGAACCGGCAATTTGTCCAGCACATATTTTTATGCAGCGGATGCCCTTCCAGCTGCAACCCATCACTGGGAAAACATCTATACACACTCATCACACACATACACTACAGACAATTTCAGCTTACCCAATTCACCTGTATCACACGTCTTTGGACTTTTGGGGGAAACAGGAGCACCCAGAATAAACCTATGCAAACATGGGGAGAACAAACTCCACACAGAAATGCCATATATCTATTATATTTTATATATTAAATGTGTATACTATTTTTAGTATTGAAAGTCAATGTTATAATAAAACCCAGACTTATCTTCAATCCGGCTTAACTTCTTTCAGTTCACATACTTGACAAGAAATCATACAGAAGTCATACTGAGAAATTGGTGACACAATGATCTGCATATGAGAAAATGTGTGGTGTATGAGTGTGGCTATCTGTGCTTGTGTGGCTGAAGTAGGGTAAAGTGTTACATTAAAAAAAGAACAGCATAGCCACTAAAAGGTGAATGACCTACGGTACAAATCCACCTACAAACTTAAGATGTGACAGTGATGGGCCACAAGCTCTTTGACTTCACTTAGGCCTGTAAGTTGAACTTTTTCTTGCTATTTATTTAAAAATGTTTTTTATTACATTACTATATTTATTGATATACATGAGGTTTGTTGTTCTTTCATTATTTTATTTTTCTTTTGATCCAAATTTTTTAAAAATATGTAAGCTAAACAGAACAGTATCTAAAGATTGTGAAATACATGTGTAAACCAATGTGCGCATACATTATCAAATCAAATGAGAGAGTCTGTTGGATTCGCAAATAAATCAGGTCACTTGTGAAAACTTGAAAATAAGTGGCCAATGAAGTAGAAGAATTAACTTTACCTACTGTATCTATTTTCATATATATTCTTCTTCCACCAGTGTGCATTTGACACCTGATAAAATGGTTTTGCAGCTGGTATATTTGAATGTCTGAAATCTGTATTTATTTATTGATTGATTATCATTTCAAATACAGTTCATTGACATCAATAGTGCGCTGACATTCATGCGCCTGGAGTTTGAGTCAACCTTTCCAGATCCCATGCCTCCTCTCTCTTCAACTTTGTTTTATGTCCTTGAGCACGTTGTTGAGCACTGGAAAGGCTCTATATAAAATACGCTTTTACTATTATTATTATTATTATTATTATTATTATGATAATGATGATTATTATTTTTATTATTATTATTATTATAATTATTATTATTATTATGCCACTATACTGTCCTATCACAATAAAGACAAAAAATGCCTCAAAAAAATCATATACATATAAATTATTCTATTCATTTTTACATTTTATTAAATATTGTATTTCAGTGGAAACCTAAAAAGACACATAAGGCAAAGTGAGTGAGTACTGGCCATAGTAACAATAAATAAACCCAAGGCTTTTCTAAAAATGTATCCCTATATACATTTCGGGAGAGTGTCAAATATGTCCCAGGAGCTACATTTTTTTGCAGTTTTTGTTTTTGTGAATCCACCAGATTCCGATGTGTACGCTTTTCAGATCTCAAATTTCTCTCGCAAGTGCCATAAACGCCTGCTGTTCTCGTGTAAATCCACGAGAGGCCATTGTCGATTGACTGACAGACAGATCGACTGACCCACCTACTTCCTTCCCTAAACCCAAGCAATCATATTTTAAAGCCCTTATTGACCCAGCCACCCACTTCGCTAAACCCAACCTACAGTTAGAAAAAGCCATCCAAAAAAAGCATAGTCATCATAGGTGATGTTGACCAATTTGGCATCATACGATGTTTAATGTGAAACATCGCGATGGACGATGGCATATGCATAGAGCCTCAGGAACTTCCGGGAGACTTGGGATGTCTGAATATCACGTTTAACAACTATAGTAAGACATGATCCAGCGGTACATCCTTGATAAATTGTCCGATGTGCACTGCTCTCTGCCTCTGGAGCTCAGAGAAGCGCATGTCAGTGTGTAGCTGTGTGTGTGGCTCTGCAGTGAGCACCACTCGTGTATGTGTGTGTGGTCACGTGATGTGGGTTTTCAGCAAACGGAGGGCTGTTCAGAAATGCTAGGTAAAACACAGTGTGGATGTGGATTATTTTCGTTCTAAAATGCCACTTTGCCACAAGACGTATTACTGTAAATAGGGCCTGAGTGTGTATTCATCTCGAGCGGGTTTGCATCAGGGGCGGGGTGGAGGATCGGCGATGCTGGCTCAGCATTGCATTGCATATTGGGCATTGCTGATGGACGATGGCATCGTCTATCGGCCCAACCCTAGTCATCACCTGACTTTTACCATGGTTTCAGATTTTACCACACCCTGTTATTTATTTGTCTTATATACTTTTTGGTCTTAGTCAATTTCTGGAACTGTTCTTCACTAGACCCGAACTCCCCTCTGCATCTCAAGTCCAGCAATGTACATGGCGAGCTAACTGAACATACTGGTAACAGCGGAAAAGCCGTCCACATAAAAAGTAAGTGGCAAGCTGCATGCACGAAAAGGAACAGCATTATACTGCCCCGAGCGTTCATTTTAAAGACGAAATGCAGCCATAAGTACTTCTGGCAACATAATTTGTGATCTCCAGAAATGTATATTGGGCTACGTTTTCAGAATGAGCCTATATTGAGATAAACAGAAGACGTTTTTATACAGCTAACCCATTTAAAGGCTTCTATTGGTTCATTTAGATAAACATCATATTATACAATGATCTTTTTTCTTTTTGGAGAGTGTACAACTTATTTCCTACATTCTGCCTCAACAATAGTTTAACAAAATAAAGTGCAGAGTTGCTTCCTCTATTGAGGACCTCAAGTTCCAATTAAGGAAATCTAATTATGGATAGCTAGTGCGACACTCAGCCTGATTATATCAGTGTGAATGTACAGGTTAACCTATCTTGAAATGGCCTGAGAACTCAGCATTGCAGTGCAAAAGTGAAAAAAAGAAAACAAGATGGTTTAAAAAAAAAAAAAAAAAGGTCTTCAAACAATGGACAAAAAATACCTGCTATCGCTCCACAGACCATTTGAATACCGAAAAAGAGTTCACCATCAGCTAATTTACATAAAATTACTTTTACAGTAGCAAGAGATTTTTATAGTTTTCTTTCAATTAGAAATATATTATTCACACTTTTTCTAAAAGCTCTTCAGAAAAAGGCTCTGCTCTTCGCCTGACTGACACAAACAAGGGCAACATGGCCTGTGTCACTTTCCCTTCAGATGCCTGCTGACTCTTTCTCCTCCAGCAGCTGTCAATCACCTTCAGTTGTCGCACTTTTATGGGGCTTCCAGACCAGCATCTGCTGAAAAGCGTCAGGCAGAAGGAAGCAGAAGCTGACAATGCTGGGAAACTTAGGGGTTTGAATGATTTCATAAGGTGTGCAAGAGCTTGCATAAAGGCATGGCATGAATACGTTCTTCTAAACTATTCCTGCTGATGGTAAAATAATAGCAACAATGTATTACAATTATGCTCTAATGAATTCGTTATATGAAAAAAAAAAACTATTTAAAGCAAGTTATAGTGTGCACTGTGAAAATGAATGGTTAATTAACGCCTGCTGCTAGCTAACTTTTCATGGGTGTTTCCATCTTTTAAGCTTTCAAATTGCATTATGGAACTTGGATCCATTCTCTGATAAGCTGTATTGTTGAAAAGTATAATAAAGTAACATGTACTGACATTTTTAAAGATTTGAAATGTCTTTATAATTATAACAATATATTATTATGATTATGATTATGATGATTATGATGATGACGATTATTATTATTATTATTATTATTATTATTATTATTATTCACTCAAAGTGCCACCTAATATTTCATTTTGAAATAAGCATGTTTTATAACACTTTATTTTGACGGTCCATTTGAGTATTAGTAGACTGTCTGCTTAATATCTGTTGATATGCTTTTTCAACAGACATTTAACTGTCTATAAGAAACTTTGCAAGTACATATCAACTTACACTAACCTAACCCCAACCCCAACAGTCTACTTATATTCTAATGAAAATTAGTTGGCATGTAAATGCAATGTACTGTAACAAAATAAAGTGCATGTTTTCACAGGCTCCTGTGCGTATGTTCAGAAATTTCACTTTTATAGCAAAGAATGGGTTCTATTTATTGCCTAAAGTGAAATAACTGAACATAAATAGGAAGCTAAGATATGTTAATTTTAGAAGTAAATTTCAGATGGCACAAGATGTTCTGTTAAAGGGGAAGTGTACATAATTATAAATTATGTGTTGATTTCTGGCCACCTGATACTTAATAGATAAACTGTAAAAGTCATTAGGTGACTTTACATTAAAAATGTGATCAAACCTATTGCTTTAAGAACAATTCATTCTGTCATCATTTACTCAAACAGCTTTGTTGTTGTTTGTTGGTCGTTGCTGTTGTTTTTTTCTGTTGCACACAATAAGATATATTGAATGATGTTGGAAACCCTGTAACCACTAAGCATCAAAGTCACTGAAAATCATTTGTTACAAGTTTCCAACATTCTTCAATTTGTGATTAACAGAACACATTACGGCTGCATGATATTGGAAACCTTAGTCATTGAGATATTTAGCTTTTCTGAGATATATGATATAAATACAATTTCACCAGATGGCTTGAAAGCTCTATTTAGGGGGAAAAAAGAATCAATTCGATAGATTGGGGTGATTTCGTAAGGGTGTGATTTAGGGCTGGGAGATTTAGGGAAAATATCTAATTGAGATTTGATTTGCGATTTAATTTTGTAGTCAAGCTTCAGCTCATTAATCAGCAAGCAATGGCAACAATTCTGCAACAGCTTTTAAAAACGACCTGTTTTTGTTTGGTGTCTGTGAGTTTGAATATACCAAAATATTCCCATATTACCAATGCTGTTTTTCTTTGATATTAATTCATCTATTAATGCTTTTGAAGCAGCAGACGTCATTATCCCACTTGTCCCAGCTTTCCTGTTTGTTTTCTTCTTCTTTTTTAATGTGGATGTTGTGCATATTTCGGTTGTGCAATTCTGATGGGCAGAACAAAAGTGTGCTCAATCAGTTGGCTAGTAAGACTCACACACAGATGGCAGTCACGCATTTGCTCTGAGCGGGTGAAATTAAAAAATCCTTATATATTTCATATCCTAGCCATTAACTAATCACAACATTTTAAATTGCTATTGCGATTCAATTTTGATTGACACAGCCCTAGTGTGATTTATGTATAAAATAAAATAAAAATTGCAAGCAAAACATTTGTTACAGTAGAGAAGAAAGTGAAATGAACAGTGTTTCTTGGTTTTCCAGAGAGTCCAACAGTATTCAGGTACAGAAATTGAATAATGAAATGTAAAATAAAACTTTACAGTCTTCATTGTATTAGTAATTCGGTAAAATTTGTCTTCATTAATGTTACAAATGTTGTACGTTATTGTGTCTGATTGCTTTACAATCTCTTGAAATTCCTTTAAAACACATACAAATGATAAAGCTTCACTCGGTTATGATTATACTTCGCAATGACTCCACAAATCCCTTGTATTCTCAAATATCATCAAAGAGCCTATACCCCCTATTGACCGTATTCTTAAATGAGGTGCGCTTGTTTTTTGCGATTGTTTTAGAACTTCCGATTCAGCTGCCTGTGAGAGAAATTACTAGGAATAATGAACAGCAGAATACGGTCAAACTACTTGCTCTACAAACAAGTGTTGCATGATTATACAGACAAAGCAGAACAATATAATAGGAAAATAATAGTTTGCAACATCAAGCAGCAGAATGAGCTATTTTTAATGCTTAAAAATGTATGGAAACGAATGAGACCGGAAGTCTTGCACCAAAAAGATTTAAATAGCTGCGCCCGCTCATACGCGAATTCGTATAGTACTGATGATACACCAGGAGATACCCCTTGCTCCTTAATTTTGACCTTTTTTTGTTTTATTTTAAGAAAAACATTTTTGTCTTAAATGAACATAAAGGATTAGGAAAGCAATTAAATGTTTTTATTATAAATCTTTGCATTATTAAAGTGACACTTATGGTATTTAATGTAATCAAATAAAAATTCAAAACAAGAGATTTGTTCTTTAATCAGATTCAACAAGTATCCCTTTTTTTCACACCTCAGTGTTAACAGGTACGATGTATATTGGTGACAGAATTTTAGGGTAAACTATATTCCTTCAACAGTTCCAAGTTTTCAACAGGTTGACTTTTATATATATATACAGTAACTACTCCCTTTTTACAGTATATTATTTTAAAAAGTCTGTATAAAGTACAGAATTTTCAATGTGCCTTGTAGATTCAATGATCATTTCATATTCTGTTTATATTAAATTCTTTGATTTCCTCTCCTTCTCTCTCTCTCTCTCTCTTGCAGTGATACATTTGCAGGGATAAAACACAGTTAATCCATTGAGGCTCAAATACACCACTATGCGTTGTGTATTTAAAGGGAAAGGATGGCTTTTAGAAGAAGTAGATTCTGTTCAACATTCTGTATGAAGTTTATTCTGTAGGTTGTTTACAGTAAATTGGCATTATCATTGTACAGAATTATCATGTGGCCCTCATAAATGAAAACAGTTCAGCCAAGAAGTACTTTTTGACGTTTACAGTATGTGTGTTTGTACAGACTTGTTTCTGCAAGTGCTCAAATAGAAAGCAGTTTCGCAATGTGAAAAAGTAAACATCATTATTACCACAAACCACAATCGAGAAATTACAAGAGGAGAAAAATTGTGGAACGACCACAAAGAAGCAACATCAAGGATGTTATTATTGATGACTGACAGGACAAGAACCAATCAGTCTAGAACATGCAGCACTGATGAATACGTAAACAATCACATGACCATAACACAAAATAGCTTCCGTTGTGTGTGAGGAAAGTGTGAAAGAGGCCATGTGTTTGTCAGTGGCTAAAGAGGGTGTTTTCTGTAGCCTTAAACATGTTTAATTATCTTTGTTCAGTGTGATGTGAAAGAGTCTGTGGTCCTAAACACCTAGCTATCAGCCTCAGTAGGTTTTTCACTGTTCTTTGCAGTTTGAGTTTTTTAAATATTCTTTTTATGTTAGAAAAAAAGAGAATTCTCTAACAGGAAAGTCTAAATGGGGAAAAAAAAAAAGTACTTTTATATACAAGCTTGTATCCATGTTGCTCCATCCATGTTGTAGGCATGGTTGTGCAGTGCATCATTATTTGATCATATTAACCAGAATTCAAAATGTTTAGATTGTTGAGCAAATTCATTGCAATCGGGCTGCAATATGGTTTAGGAAATGTTGATAATTTATAATCATTAGAAAACAATATACACAAAAATAAACTGATAGATAACCAACAATCTTCTTGGATACACAAAACCAAAAAAAAATGGATTTTAAAAATCTTTTTTTTTTTTTTTTTGCGAATCAGTCATGTACTCTACCACTCAAATTTTTGAAACATTAAGATTTGTGTATGCTTTATTTGTATACCACAAGAACTGTAATTGTGTGAAATAATATTACTTATATATAATTTGCGATTCGAAGCTGATATTTCTATATATTGTTGATCAAGTCTACAATTTTATATAATCGTTCAAAAATTTATAAGACGATTTGCTGTTTAGAAAGCACTTCTGAAAATTATAGTTGTTGTAAACATTTCTGGCTGTGCTTTATTTTTAATCGAATGCATGATTTGTTACCATTCAAAAGTAGGCATGGGCTGGTATAAGATTCTAACGGCATGACAACTTTGGATAAAAAAATCACGATCTCACAGTATTCTGATTACTGCTCTAAAATATATTCTTTTTAAATGTCTGGGTAAAACAAGAACTTTTATCCACTTTAAACAAAATGGCTGCATGCAAAATTTCATGCTTCCATAATATATAGTATACAAGCCAAGTAGTATGTCCAAATTCATAGAAATCGAAAAACAGTATGCAAAAACTACACGGACGACCACAAGAGAATTCATGAATGGGAGTGAAGCAGGTGTCTCACGTGATCATGATAAAATGGCGGATGTGGTACGTTATGCTACTCACATTCTTACTGTATACAGTAGAACACATTTTTTCTAATGGTGGGGTAGTATATTCAAATTCAAATGCGGTACCTACTGAGTAGTAGGCGGTTTCGGACGCAGCCAATATATTTGATTTTATTTGAGAAACATTTAAAATATTTTGGAACAGTAAACATGTCAGGCTAAATATTTAAAAATAACCATTGACTTCTGCTGTCTTCATTAGTTTCAAAAACAAAGACTTGCTTACAACTTTAAGTGGCATCTTTGGATATCTTTTTTTTACTGGAGATACTGTTGTCCTAACAAAAAAAAAATAATAAATAAATATATATATTTGTTTATATATATGTTTATTATTCATTAAATGCAGTTTTGCTGAGCAGAAGAGACTTTTGACAGGATATGTACAGTAGGAGAGCTAAAAGTCATGAGATACTTAAATGTCTGTAATAATAATAATTATAATAACAACAACAAGAAAAAGAAGAAGAAGAAGAAGAAGAAGAAGAAGAAGAAGAAGAAGAAGAAGAAGAAGAAATCAACAATACCCCTAGTGTATGCTCCTAGTGTATCCTCATAGTAATACTGTATGAACTATTTCTCACAAACATATGAAAGTAATACTTGACTTTTCCGTTTGGCAAAAAGCTTACCTCTCAATCACACAACATCCCAACCACTCCTCATTATCTAAGGAACGCAGTGTTTGGGCTTGCACAGAACACTCGGTGAGGAATGAAATGTATTGGGACTTGCCCTAATCCTTGTGGCACACACAACAACAAACCAGAGGAGACAGTAACCTGTCTCAACTCCCCAGCCTTAAAGAAAGCTCTTCCGAGGACAAACAAAGCAATGTTGGGTCTCATTAAATCCTAAAATCTAATTGACTTCAGGGCAGGCATGGGAGAATTTATAAGCAAATGTAAAAAATAAAGAAAGAATAGAAGCTCCGCCTTAAAGTGTTAGATAATATGTGCAGGTGTTGAAGCCTGTCCTTGTCTTTCAGCACAGCAGACTGCACAAGGACAAAACAAAAGATTGCACAAAAACTCATGTCATCAAATCACATCAAAAATACGGACCAGCCTTTTCACATAGATTAGGAATTGGATTTCTTTAGAAGAAGTAATGGTGGATTACACAATTTAACCATAACAGCTTGGGTCACTTCTTGCCAATCTGAGCATCACAGAACTGAACATGCAACCAAAAAAATAAATTAACAGTCAAAATCTTGACTAACACTGACTAAATCCAAACCTTGACTCATCTTGACCTAATATACCTACTACTGCTACGATAAATGAAAATTCACTGATTAGCCTATTATAATATGTGTACTCTCAGTAAACTTTGAATTTCACCTTTCCTACTTCACTTTTACAATTCAAAGGAACCATTTAAGCAGAAATACATTTGAAACATTCTTTATTCACCATGATCTTTTCATTTTGTCTTTTTGATACACCAGTTCTTCTAAAATAATACCTTAGATCTGTGCTTAGGAAGGATGTAAAATGCCTGCTTTGTATTATGCACTGATTACCTTGCTCTTCAGTAAAAGCTGTCAAGGTAAGCTTGAATACCCAGTTGGTTCAAATTGTGAGTACAGACTTGGAATATAACAGATTAATCTCATAGTGCGTGAAGCTCCAATCTGAAACACGATGTAATTCAAAGGAAAAGAGAAGCCAGGATATTCTGCAAAATTTCTCACTTTATGTTCTATACAAAAAAAAGGCTAAGGATTTAGAAAGAATATTTCAAACAACCATTTATAGTTTTTAAAAACTTTCTATTTGTGTTTTATATGATCACCAGTTAACACAATGACACATTCCTGGAAATTTTAGGGCTTCCCCATATCCTGAAAGCAGAGTGATATAATCAAACTGTTCTGAATGAACACTTAGCATGTCTATTTTTTCAGTAGACTACAATTCCTGTTTTAACTGAAGATTCAAGACCCAGCCTCAGAAGAACAACATCCCTGTTAATGATGCAGGGATGTTTTGTGTTTAGTCTGTCAGCTGAACACACTCCACTGTTATCATTACTCAGAAGGGAAAAGAAAGAAAACAAAAGTGGTAAAAGCAAATATATTATTCTCCTCAAAAAAAAAAAAAACGAATTTCCACAACTTCATTCAAGGTCTTGATTCTGCATAAAACCTAAATAGGCTTTTACAAGTGCTAAAAAAAACACATCTACGACAGATTTCCATTCATACGTGGCAATACTACGGGGAAAATGTTCAAAGCAACAGGTATAAATTCTCTTACTAAAAACTTAGAAAAGCCGAGCGCCGTTTTCAATATGACATAAGCGCACTGTTAATGGATAAACGCTGAACTTACACGAACGCGTGGTAGATAAAAGCCCATGATCTTGGTCTCTCCAGCACGTTGTACAGGTAGTTCTGAATCCTCCGGTAGCGCGCGTTTCTCCTGCCGCTTTGCGTGCCGTACACCAGCGGCTTCCCGAGCAGACTCAGCCGAGCGCCCTGCTTCCCGCGGTCTCTCTCCGTGCCCGATGCACCTGTGCCGGCATGAGATGCGGACAACAGGCCGTCCCCCGGCCGCGAACAATTGTTCTTCATTCTATTATCACATTCCACATTATGCAATCCGTAACTTTCGGCGTGGTGCCCTGGAGAGGTGTTCATCCAGAGGCCGGAACCGGCCTCATCTCCGCTGTGGTTGCGGGGCATGGCATCACCAACGCGGACCCAAATGCGCGTGGCATGCGTGTTGTTGTATCTCCGGAAGACGGGAGAGCCAAGAAACTAGCAACGCCAAATGTCAAAAGGACTCAAAATATTTAATTTACCTCCGGTGGTGACGCTCGAATGCCACTTTTATCGCTCCTGGAATTGGCGGACTTCAGTACATGAGAGGTGTATAAAGTCACTGCTGGCGCTGACCCACGGGAAGAGCCCGTCAAAGTGACTTTATGTGACTGCAGTTGAGTCTTGCGTGCACAGCTCTTGTTTCTCCAGCGCGCGCTTTTGATGTTGCTCCACTCACACGCTCGGCGTTACTGCGCACAGGAAACCAACTGTGCCATTCTGCGCGCTCATGCTGTGGCACACGCGTTTCCGTAGCCTAATATTCATGTAAATACGCCTAATTAGCACGCTGTCCTTTTTGACTTCGGTCCGCGGCATTCTCACACTTCTGGTAGTAATTTAATAAACAGTGATGCGAGTTCAGCCGGAAAAAAAAGATAACGATTGAGGATCCATTGTGTTTACATAGGCTAGTTAAATGTTTATTTGCATAAAAACATGTTCTTGAAACCGTTGTGTTAAGTTGAACATTCTCTAGTGACAGACCTTGGGAACAACTGCGTTGAAAAAAAAAACTGTTCCAAATTATTTAAATTAGCTGTAGTCAAGAATTTGATGTCCTTTTAATATCAGAACATACCTTTACCAACAGAAATCGCGTTCAGTTGATGATGTAACCATGGCAACAGCAGCTTAGTTCTTTTCTCAATCGCAACATATTTTTTATCACTGTATTAAAAATAGCAAAAGCATTTATAATATTAATAATAATAATACTTATAATAATAATAAGAATGATAATAATACTTATTAATAATAATTACAATAATAATAATAATAATAATAATACTTAATAATAATAATTAATAATAATAATAATAATTTCATTATTATTTTTACAATCATCATCATTAGTTAGCTAGTAGAAGCCTAATAATAATAATAATAATAATAATAATAATAATAATAATCACTTTAGCCTATATGTTAAAAAAAGATCTGTGAAAAAAAAAATATTTTGGCACTAATTTTTATATATATTTTATATAATTTTTATATAATTTTTATATATTTTATATATTTTAAATATTTAATATTTTGCACTATTATCACAGTTACCATTTTATTCAGAGGCAATAGTATAACTGACGTCGGGCAGCCCATGTGACTCAACCTAAAATAAAATCCACACAGTGTATTTTCTGTGTCTGTGTGGGCATGCTCGCCCTCCCCTACAGTTAAAGGCTGATCTTACGCTGTATCATAACGATCCATCTGTGAGCAGTAAAAAAGTACGCTAAATGCTTAATCATCTTTTGATCTTCGGGAAATCCGCATGCAAATCAGCAACATGACCTAATTTGATTCTTAAATTAGACGCTTAAGTTTAACTGTCCTGCAAAAGTCGATGCTCAGACATTGCTTATGAAGAAATTAAGTTTAAAAAGCGGCAGACGAACAGTATGTACAAGGGTAGGCTATCTGCCATATCAAATTCTCACTAACTTTTAGTTGCAGCATTATTCGGGGAAACTGTGGCTTTGTGTGCTTCCTCTTAAAGAGATAGCTCACAAAAAATAACGTTTTCTGGTAATTTTGTCTCCCGCAGGTTATCTAAGATATAAATTATTATTTTTTGTCTTCAGTAGAACATTTAATAAGATTTTTAGCTGAAAGATAAAAACAGACACAGCTGAGAAACAGAGTTCATGAGGTAGGCCTAGTATGTGGTCACAACAGTGAGCTTCACGGTCATGTTTAAATAAACATATCATACAATATAATCTATGTAAAGTCAGTTTTCCTTATTGAAATTGCACACAATTTATTTTCACAAGCGTATAGTGGGAGTGAAGGTAGTGCAGTGGAGAGCATTGCCACCTCAAAGCAAGAAGGTCGCTGGTTTGAGCCGCTGCGACAGGAATTTCTGTGTGGAGTTTGCATGGTGTCCCCATTTGACGTGGGTTTCCTCCAGGTGCTCCAGTTTCCTCCAAAGTCCAAAGAAATGCAGTATAGGTGAATTGATCAAGCTTTGGCCGAAGTGTGGGTGTGAATGAAAGAGTGTATGGGTGTTTCCCAGTGATAGGTTGTGGCTGGAAGGGCATCCACTTCGTAAAACACAACGTGGATAAGTTGGTGGTTCACTCAGCTTTGGCGATCCCTGATTAATAAAGGGACTAAGCCAAAAAGAAAATGAATAAATGAATAAGTATAGTGTTTAAGTAGCCTGCCTACATATGACTGTTTGTTTACAATAGGCTGCACTCTATGAACATGTTAAGGTTGTGGGGGATTTACAGATTTTATTTTTTATTTTTTTGCATTCTTTATTAGCATTTTATGAATCACAATGGACCATGATTTCACTGTTGCTACATTTTCATTTTTGGTATGAACTGTCCCATTTGGTTCTGTTCAAAGCACCTTTTTATGTATTAGAGAGCATCATGTGTGTTACAGTAAGCAGAATCGAGCACTGGATTTGTTCCATATATTACCAGGATTGTGAGACTAAATTCACTTGTTCATCTTCTTTTCTACACAAGCATTTTAATAAAGCTTTATTTGATGACTCACATCAACACACACATTAAATTCTCAGTTTATTTCTCCTTTTTTACTTGCATGTCTCTTTTTTTCTGATGAGTGATCATTTACTTGTGCCTCATCATTGGCTGCAATCCACGTTCTTCTCAACCCTTACATATAATGACTCAGAATCTAGCAAGTATGAAAAAACAGTACGCAATGAAGTTCCGACTGTCTACATTAGAAAACATAATTACCATCAGACTCACATGCATTCTGGCTCATCAAGTGCCAAGAATAGAAAAATGTACACTTCACCATCTGCGTGCTACAGGACCGGTCTTAATGAGACTCTTTGTTTTGTTTTCTTTAGTATATATTCCGAGAAACTTAAAAAAAAAAAAAAAGATCTGGTAAAGCCCACCATGGAAATCCCCCCTGCTTGCCATGACCTCTGTTGCTGCATCCAGCACCATCGCTTGCCATCAGTCATGAGTGCAGCACTGGGGTCATTGGCTGAACACAGGGACATGTATCAGGCTAATTGCTGTGACGCGAGTTCCAGAGGATGCAGGGAAAGGACATGCAATCATGTTGGACTGCAATAGATGGTGAGGGACAGTACTGTATATGTTTACTGAAATGCATAGATATTGTTTCTTTTGACCTGGATGGCTCATTAATGAGGCCTGTCTACTTGTATAGGTAAAGTAGTTAGAGTTTTCACCCCACATGAAAAAATACTATAGTATTTTATAGTATGTTATGGTGTGTTGAAACTATATATATATATATATATATATATATATATATATATATATATATATATATATATATATATATATATATATATATATATATATATATATATATATATTACTATAAACAAAAAGACTATACTGCTATATTTGTTACATTAAAATACACAACAGTTTGCTAGTAAAACTATACAGTAATTAATACAATCTGTATCAAGTGCAAGAGTGTGATGTAGTACTGTAAATAGGCCTACTATAATTTATTTATACAGTATAATATAAGTACTATATTATGGTACACTACTGTAATATTTGTTTATGTGGGATTAAAAAGCTACTGATCACTGCTAATTAGCTCTGAAATCTACAGTGTAAAATTATGGCTACGCAAGTGTTTTTTTTTTTTTTAGTTACATAATTCTTCTTGGCCTACAGGGCTAAGTCTGAGCATTGCAAACAAGCCGAGCCCTGACAAGATGCCGAGAGAGTGCTGAATTCATCATTCTCCACATTACAAACTGAGCTGATTCTCTGAAGAACTTTCTGACAAACGTCTGCCCTCTGCTGGTGAGATTTACGATAAACCATAGGTCAGTAATTAGTTTGGTCAAAGGCGCAGAGAGTGAGGCAGGATATACCACTTTTACAGCAACGTTCTGGCCAAAAAATTGATTGAGTAACAGTTCAGGGAAACAAGTGTATGTATTTAAAATATTCTAATAAAATAGACAACACGAGATACATTTTTATCGACTGACTCATCTTAATGCAAGGTGAAATATAAAAGGAAAAAGCTATAAAATACACAAAAAAGGTCACTGATCTTTGCACGCAACCACACACACACACACACACACACACACACACACACACACACACACACACACACACACACACACACACACACACACACACACACACACACACACACACACACTTATGATTTTTAAGAATTTTTAAGTATCATTTAGTATCATTTCCTCTCCTATGATTAACATTTGAACCCTTTTTTAAGCGATGAAATGTATTACAAGCTCAAATGTGGCTTAACAGTGACAACAAACATCCTTAGTTCATGTATGGTACAGTAAAAAGATACAGTTTACCTCTAAAATTATTTTATATTAATTAGAATCCTTTATAATTAGCTTATTTCTGCCTAATACAAATGAAGATATACAGAAAAAAAATTGTTTCGTTTTGTGCTATAGATGTCAGTGTATAGTCTACCTGTTTTGCTTTCAAAAGAAGAATCTCATAAAAGTTATTGAATGGGAGTAAATAGGGGCAGAAATTGTCATTTTTTGAGTGAACTATCACTCACTGTAAAAAAAATGCTGGGTTTTACACAAGTCCTTCATGTTCTCCCAACACAAATCAATTAAGTTAACTTAAATGTTTTAACAAATTTAAGTGGATTGAACCCAAAACAATTCAGTTGTCCCCCCAAAACCTCAAGGATTGTGTTGATTCAGATTATGTTTGGACAAGCAGCAAAAAACATTTTTGAGTGCTTTATGGACAAATGTTTGTGCATAAAAAGTAGAAGTACTTTTTCAGTTTCAACTGTATTTAGTATAAAATATGATGAATAATGATGATGTTTTACAGATAGGTCTCAAACTCAATTATATATATATATATATATATATATATATATATATATATATATATATATATATATATATATATATATATATATATATATATGTATGTATGTATGTATGTATGTATGTATATTGTTTTTACATGTGATATTTAAATAAATGTACAAAAAAACAAAATTATTTTGCCATTTATGTGTCAAAAGGACATTTATTACTGTGGTCTCAGTAATAATATTTTGTTTATTTAATTATCTATTCATTTATTGATTGATTGATTTATTGATTGATTGATTGATTGATTGATTGATTGATTGATTTATTGATTGATTGATTGATTGATTGATTGATTGATTGATTGATTGATTGATTGATTTATTGATTGATTGATTGATTGATTGATTGATTGATTGATTGATGTATTTATTTATTTATTTATTTATTTATTTATTATGTATTGCTACGTCACAAAGTGTGAAAAATATAACCCTAATTCAACCCAATAATGCAGCTTTCTCCATCAAAAAGTGAACATTAAACAGTATCTTATTTAGTTTGTTTTTCCCACTCAAATTTTAACACATACTTACACGTACAGTGTAGTAATGCAAAATTACTCATATTCCATGTTTTTGTTGTACTTGAAAACCACAACTAAAAAAATTATTGGTGGAAAATGGATGGAAACATCTTGCGACCTTCAGATGATTCCATCATAGCAGGGTCATGGATGAGGGTCAAACAAGACATGTTACTACTCCTTAACTAAATCAAACAGGATGTAAAAAAAGCCGACACGAACACACATCAGTTGATTGAACATATGACTCAGTAGTTTGCATTTATGTGATCCATACACAGTATTTGATATTTGTACAATTGTAGAGTTCAGATGCAAAAACCTCTAAATGCTGTTGAAAATGTAAATGTTCTCCTAAAAAGATTTTTCTCAGCCTCCCATATTTATTTTCAGTTATTTCACTTGAAATTAAATAAAAACTATTGCAATGAAAACATCTCCATCACTATACTGTAAATGTAAAATTAGTGAGCCAACACATAAGAGTTGGAGAAAAAATGCTAATTTTAGAATCTTTTGAAATATCAAATGGCTTTTAGAGGTTTTTGCATCTAAACTCTTCAATTATTTTGAAATGTTAGTTTAATACAAAACAGCTGTTTTCAATGTTAATGTATTTTAAATGTATTTTCTGTGCGGCACGATTTTATGGAATGTATTATATACAAGAATATATAATCTAATCTAATCTAATCTAATATAATATAATATAATATAATATAATATAATATAATATAATATAATATAATATAATATAATATAATATAATATAATATAATATAATAGGTTGATTTACTTCTAAAAACAGTTCTGATAATTATCAATGATGAATCTGTTATTGTGACAAAAGCTCATAATAAAAACCACTACTGGAATGTGTCAACATTAACTGTATTTAAAAAAAAAAAGCACTTCAGCCTTTATAATGATTTCTGATTGCACTAAAAACTGGTGTAATAATGGTGATTTTTTTTTTCTTAATAACTGACTTGACTATACAAATATTACTGTACACTTTTGGTTAAAAACTTTATGAGGTAAGAGATTTTGACTGGTTCTGCATAAACTATAAATGCAGAGGTATAAAGTGTGCTTGAAAATTGAGTAAGTAAAAGAGTAAATACTTAATAATTAGTGAAAATAACTCAGTTGTGTCACCAATTTAAAAAACACTTGAGTAAAATCCATACTTTTTCAAACTTTTTTGTTAAGTATTTTGCATACTGTATATTGAATAAAATATCAAAGATGCAATTTTAAAAATCTCGAAGTTTTTTCAAAGTTTTCATAAATGTTTCTGTTGATTTACTTCAACAGAAAGTATATATTTTATATCAACAGAGACATATATTTGAAGAGTTCAGATGCAAAAACATCTAAATGTCATCTGAAAGGATCTCCTAAAATGAGCATTTGTCTAAGCCTCCCTTTTGATGTTCAGTTATTTCATTTTAATGGCAATGAAAAGAACTTATTCATTGCTAGAAATAGAAAATTACAAGGAGTCTGAGAAAAGTGCTAATTTTAGAAAAAAAATATCAAATGGCATTTGGAGGTTTTTGCATCTGACCCTTCATATTTTTTTTTTTCTATTATATTGAACATGAAAGTATTTTCAATATTTCAATATATCAAGGTTGACATAACAGGTCACTTTAAACATACACAAGCACTTAAGTGTCAGTTAAGCCGCCTAGCTGAATACTTAAAAAGGGCACAAGTAAACCAAGCTCCTTCAAAAAGGTCTCATTAATTTGGATGACAGAGTCAATTTTTTGTCAAATCCAGCTTGTCAAATCCAGCTTGTCAAAGCACGACATACTGCTGTTGAATTCACTGGATGCATTCATGTAAAGTCAAGTCATATTTTGTCTCTAGCGCCTTATGTGCAATACACTTTTCAATACACAAATAAGCTTAAAGAGAAACTCAACATTGGAGACAGATTCTCCTGTAAAACATGCAGTTGTAATGCACAATATCTGTTACCCGATAAGCAAAAATAAGCTTCAGAAAAAAATAGGCTTCATTCAAAATGTCATTGTAACAGCAGTACTCATTACAAATAGAAAGTACAGTAAAAGTTGCTAATAATTAGCAAACACAGTACAATTACAGTTGGTCAGAATTATTAACCTAGTTAAGCCTTTAAATGTCGCTAAGCTGTATACATAGATATATACATTAGATGTCGCCTGGTCTATGTTGTCTATTGGACGGAATGCGTCAATAGCGTCCATCTTAGTACCATCCAATAGTACCATCTTGGTACAGGGTAGCGCTCCTTTGAAATGAATGCAGGACCAAGGTACAGTGGAGGACTGTGGCCATCCAAAGCCAGAGATATACACATATATCGATGATCAGGGGTTTTCCTGGATGTTAGTATATGTAGGCCTAATTTTTTTTTCTGATTATGAAAATTATAATTTCAGCGCAGCATCTCGTTGTCATATTTCTTTTGCATTGTTTGCTGATTTTATTCAACAAACTAGCATAAGCCGAGTGTTTAGTGCGAGTTGGAGCTGCTTTGCCTTATGGTGAATGCAGTAAGTGACTGTTATCATCAATAACGTTACCTGATTAGCACAAAAGTTCAGAACATACAAAAACAGAAAAAAACTTAATCTTACCTATGAAATGTTCTGCCTTTGTGCTTTGTTTTCTTTGTTTGCTCGTTACTACACCCGTAAACAGCGCTAAAGTCCAGCATTTTCACGTAATAACACTGTCTTGACTAGTGCGGTTGGGTTGACATTTGTCCTGGGAGCACTGTACCAATGTGGTGGCGGTATTAACGCATGCTCAGGGTCCCTATGCGATATCTAGTGTATATATCTCTGAGCTGTATAGAAGTGTCTTGAAAAATGTCTAGTCACATATTATTTGCTGTCATCATGGTGAAGAAAAAATAAATCAGTTATTAGAAATGAGTTATTCAAATTATCATGTTTAGAAATGCGTTGAAGAAATCTTCTCTACGTTAAACAGAAATTGGGAAAAAATAAACAGGAGGATCAATAATTCAGGTGGTTTAATAATTCTGACTTCAATAAAATATGTGGTGCAATAAATAGGAAAGAAATATACTTTATACTAATTACATTTACTTCAAAATTTTTACATCAAATGTTTCATAAGAGCAGATTAAAAGCATTTTTTACAAACTTTAATCCTGTGATTTCAAAGGCATAATTCATCCCCAAAATAATAATCAGTTAGCATTTACTCACCCTTTATATTTTCCAAACCAGGGGTGATTTCCAAAAACCATCGTTAGCAAACTAAGGTTGCAAGTTCTGTCGTTAACAACATAGTTAGTTGATTTGACGTTTCCCAAATCTGTCGTTCCAACAAACATTTGTAAACTGCTTCGCATACTTGTATCCTTGCAACTACACCTCTGGAGCTGTAGTTAGAAACATAGTTCCTTGCTGTGTTCTATTGCCACTTATCCCCCCTTTGCCTAGTCGTTTAGAACATTATGACATTTAAACTTGGAATGATAAACAAAAGCATTAAAGTCATCACTCTTAGGTGTGATTTGCTTTCAAAGTATTTTTACAGTTCAGTTTTAGTTTTTATCTTCATGTTTACAATTGCGTAGTGCGCTTTGAAAACAATGATGTCATTTTGAATACAGCCGTGACTCATAACGAAAGCTATAGGTGACCTATTAATTAAAAGTGGAATTTATGTTAAATCTCCAAAGCTTGTAAAAAACAAAAAACATAGCATACGCTAATGCTTTTCATTTACAGTAGGTTATTAATTATCTGTACTGTATATGACATGGGCCTGTTGGTTAAAACATTTTTGCAGTGGTTAACATGTGTAAAATTATAAAAGTAGACTTTTCAAAAAAATAAAAATAAAAAATAAACAATATACTACTTATATAATAATAATAATAATAATAATAATAATAATAATAATAATAATAATAATAATAATCATCATCATCATCATCTTCATCATTATCATTAATATTATTAATATTATTATTCAGGTAGGATTTTTTTTACATTTCCTGATAAATAATAAATATTAAATTTAATTTCTTAATAAATTGTCTCATTATTTATTTATTTATTTATATGATTTATATATGATATAAGAATATGTGTTAGCTTTTGTAATTGATTTTATTTTTTTAGAATTGACTATAGAATATTCTCAATATTATTCGTAAAGGAAACATAGGCTCAATATGTGCCGTTTACATATATTTCAAATAATATGTAAAATGAGTGCATGTTTTACTAAAACTAATAATGGATCATTTTTAAATGCGTGTACATGTAAAACAATATAATTTGCACAAAGAAATTGTGGGGTTCTTCTCTAAAGAAGTAGTTACTCCACCCCGTTTAGAGCATCATACCGTTAGTTATATTTTACGTTATAACTAACGTGGTTCAAATGATGGATCTGCAACAGACAAACACTCCTCACTACATTGTTCTTTTCTCAAACGATGCATACTGTATATGACAGTTCAGCCACGAGTCATGTGGTTGTTTGGGAAATGAAGCCCAGTTCAATTGTTTTTTTTTTCTTTAAAAGAAGGTATATTTAAGACTTCCATAGAAAAAAACAAGTGGTTACAACATTCTTTAAAATGTATATTTTTGTGAAGATAAAAACAACCTCAAACCTAAAAAAAGAGAAATAAAAACAACAACAACAACAACAACAACCTCAAACTGGGTTGGAACAAGTGAAAGAATAAATAAATGATGACCAGATTTTCATTTTTATTTTAATATCCTTCTAAAATCTGGTCAAATCTACCACCGCAGACCAATAAATGAAGTCAAAGACCAAACACCAGGTTGAAATTTCTTCCACACACTTTTTTTTATTTGGAAATAATAAAAAT
Source organism: Danio rerio (assembly GCF_052040795.2). Classification (NCBI taxonomy): domain Eukaryota; kingdom Metazoa; phylum Chordata; class Actinopteri; order Cypriniformes; family Danionidae; genus Danio; species Danio rerio. The sequence goes on from NC_141021.1 coordinate 34,029,369, forward strand.
GAACTTTTTTCTCCATTTTTTAAATATAAAACATACACATCGTATGAGCCACACCTGTATACAAACAGAAATGTTGCAGTGAATACTTTTTCTTTTTCATCATCTCAGTGGAACACATACTAGAAGTTGTAAACAGTCACCTTTGTTTTTCCCCTCTACTTGAGAATACTGATCAAGTAAAAAAAAAAAAAAAAAGGTCTCTCATGAAGAAAAACAATCCTTTTTTTTTCAGATTTTGTGTTCATAGCAGAGGTGAAGAGGTTTGGCTCGAAAAAAAAAAAAAGCACAGAGAAAATGAGGATCTGGCTACAGCTTTAGAGCGGAGTGATCGAGCCCTCTAAAAGTGACAGTGAGAGCTCTAGATTTGGACCCATATGATAAGAAAGGTGTCCGCTCAGCGGTCCCTAGTTTTCGGGATGGTTGTTCTCAAAAGTAAGCCTTGGCCCCTTTGCAAATATGGCTTAACCACATGGTTATCTCATATTTACAACACATGCGCTAGTAAGTCTCATCTGCATCTACATTATATTCGACATGGATACTGTTATGTATGTATGTATGATATAGTATCTGTTGTGAATAACTTTATGGGATGTATACACATTTTATATGTTAATTTCTGTGGTTTTGAGGTAAATTATGATACAGTAAAATCTGTAAAAGAGGAGGGAGGTTAGTTTTTGTTCAGTGTTACAGTACAGCACATTTGCCCCCAAAGAGATATAAAAAACAATAACAATCTGAAGAAAAGAAAATGTATATATGGAAAGTAAAAATGTTGCAACATTCAGCACCGAATGGAGGTCATGGACTATTTCCTTTTTGTTTTTTTAGCTGATCTGAAAAGTGAAAGCAAATGGCTTCTTTTCTTGATTTATCTCTTATATTCAAGTACAAGCAAACTGTACAGGTACATGCAACATACAAGCTGGCCTACAGTATGTTGAACTAACACATATCTATTTCTGTTACTTTTTAACATCTGTGTAGTCTGTTTTACAAAAAAAATGTGCATGCAGCTGGGAACTGATCCGAGTCATGCTGCTCCGTCGCACTGGAGGAAAGTGGCCTGATAGATGATCGGTGGTCATGTTTGCGATGGCTAAATCTGATTGGTCACTTCAACATTTACAGAGACACACAAGAGGAATTTGCATGACTCTTTTTTTTGTTTTCTGTTAAGTACACAAAGTGGAAATTAAATTATGCTTGTTGGCTTGATTTTTTAAAAATATATATAGATTAATTTTTGTATTTTAAAATCAAGCTTTTGTGCTTGCGTTCTTTATTCAAAATAAAGACTCATGTGCAAGGGCTTGTCGCAGAGTTGGTGGCTTCTTCTAAGCCACATTAAAATGGGAAATGTACGTCTACTAAAAACACCATCAATGAAGTCAAAAAGTTACACTACAAAAAAAAAAAAAAAAAAAGTGGTCTGTATTTTGTTTCATGAATTTTCTTCATTTATTTATGCTTTTAAATTACATTATGCAATCTTGATCTTTCCTTTAACAACTTTTGATGTTGCAAAGTTTCAAAACAAGTGACTTTTATTTAAACGTTTTAATAGTTTGAAGTAGGCATGGGTCAGTATAAGATTCTAATGGTATGATAACCTTGGATAAAAATATCACGTTTTGACGGTATTATGATTACTGCTCTAAAAGATATTCTTTTTAAATGTCTTGGTAAAACATGAAAACTTTTTCCCCTTTGAACACAATATATTTTATTTTGAGAAACGTTTAAAATATTTTTCAGTAGTAAATTGAATAATTTAAATCAATCGTTGACTTCTGCTCTGCTGTCTTCATTAGTTTCAAAAACACTGATCTTTGGATATATTTTCTGCTGGAGATACTGTTGTCCTAAAAAACTTAAAACAAAACATAAAAAAAACTTACATATACCTTAGGGACGGTATAGCAGAACATTTTGGCAGTTTTAAAACCTGACTTTTCCAAACTGCTGTATACCTTGAAAACAGTTATCGTCTCCTGCATGCCTAGTTTAAAGTGATACATTGTCTGGGTTAATGTTGTCGAACAAAATACCTGGTAATGAACTGTCAGTACTTTATCTGTTATTTTACTTAATTATATACAGTGGAAGTTAGAATTATTAGTCCCTGTTTATTTTTCCCCCAATTTCTGTTTACGAAGAGAAGATATTTTCAACACATTTCTAAACATAATAGTTTTAATAACTCATTTCTAATAACTGGTTTATTTTATCTTTGCCATGATGACAGTAAATAATATTTGACTAGATATTTTTCAGGACACTTCTATACAGCTTAAAGTGACATTTGAAGGCTTAACTAGGTTAATTAAGTTAATTTGGTAGGATTGAGTAATTAGGCAATTTATTGTATAACAATGGTTTGTTCTGTAGACTATCGAAAAATATATAGCTTAAAGGGGCTAATAATTTTGACATTAAAATGGTTATTAAAAGTTTTTTAAAACTGCTTTTATTCTAGCCAAAATAAAACAAATAAGACTTGCTCCAGAAGAAAAAATATTGTCAGACATACTGTGAAAATTTCCTTCATCTGTTAAACATCATTTAAGCAGTATCAAAAAAAGAAAAAAAAAATCAAAGGGGGTTTATTTATTCTGATTTCAACTGTATGAAGAGTTCAGATGCAAAAACCTCTAAATGCCATCTAAAATGCCTTTTGAAAGCAAGCATTTGTCCTCAACCTCATATGTTTATGTTCCGTTTGTTCACTTTTCAATGCAATGGAAATACCCTATTCATCAACATTAATGTGAAATTGTGAACCTACATTTAGAGGTTTTGCATCTAAACTCTTCATATATTATTTCTTATACAACATATTGTTTCAAGCCACATTGTTAAAAAGCAGTGTCGACTGTTTTCAACATCAAAAGCTGCCAAATCTGAGTTTAAGGTCCCATAATGCAATTCATAACACTGAATAAACAGAAAACACACGTGAATAACTAAATTTCTTCATTTGTTTTCTTTTCGGCTTAGTTTCATTAATCAGAGGTCGCCACGGGGGATTGAACCGCCAACTTATCCAGCAAATGTTTTACGCAGTGGATGCCCTTTCAGCTGCAACCCAGCACTGGGAAACACCCATACACTCTCATTCACACACCTACATTATGGATAATTTAGCTTACCCAATATACCTAAACCACATGTGTTTGGACTTGTGGGGGAAACTGGAGCACCCGGAGGAAACCCACGCGAACACGGGTAAAACATACAAACTCCACACTGAAATGCCAACTGACCCAGCCGAGGCTTAAACCTACATGCTGTGAGGCGATCATGCTACCCATTGCGCCACTGTGCTGCCCTGAATAACTAAATACAGAACAGATTTTTTTGACAGTGAAGTTAAGCATCTGAAACACTCTATTATGTCTCAAGATTTATGAAAACAGATTATCTTTACTCAAATCTGGAAAACGTTCAAGTACACAATCTTGTTACATATAGTGTTTAGTTAACTAAATATATACTTTTTAATAGCATTTAATGATAATTGTAAACATCTAACAATGGATCGTATTGAATAAGATGATGTATTGCAACGTACTGTAGGATAATGTAATAGTTTAAGTTGCTAAATGTGCAAAGAAACATGTGTTTTTCCAGATACGCATTTTCCAGTTTAGCATTTCCTCTTTTTTTCACAGTACACTGGACAACACAAACCTTTTGTTTTCAATAAAACGTGCTAGACAAGTTTATTTTATTCTAAAAAAAAAAGGAAATAAATAAACAGAATTAAAAATAAATTTGGCCTCCGTTAGCAGTCACATTGAAAACAGAGGAACTACATAATCTTTTTGTTTGTTTGTTTGTTTGTTTGTTTTAAACTAAACAGACCATGGCTTTGGGTCCTCCAGGTTTAGGCACCAACAAGGGCCCTGCCCTTCCGGACAACCTCCCCAGGGGACACCCTACATCTTTACAGCGCCTGACCTTTGACGTTCGGTACAAACAGGGTTTAAACAGGGCCTCAACTGAAACCCCACAATCCCTTGGTCAGAGGTCACCTTTGTTTTTGGGTTAATACATTCTGATGCTCTGTTAAAAACTAGCTAACGTACATTATTTCTTTAATGAAGACTTGACTGAAGACCACCCTGCTTTCTAATGTCGCCCACAAAAGCGGTGCTTCCCATGTGCTAGTGAAGACAGCCCTAAATCTCAGTGAGAGAAACAAATGGTTTTGTCGAGGACAAACAAATTTGGCAGAACACGGGCTACCCACATAGAGGAGACATAAAAACAAAGTCACAGGAGTGATTGTCAGATTTGAACAAAGCTTTGTGTTATTTCATCGCATTTTCTGCCTGGCTCTTATTGTTGTCCCGTTGTCTCTCGGCGTGTATTGAATGTGCTTTATTTTTGTTAGTCCACTATGATCGGACCCCGGTGGGTGCCGGTGTATTGTCCTTGTCCAGGGATGACTGAGAAGCACGTCGAGTTAGAGAGGCAAGAGTCGGGTCGACTAGGGAAGAAGGCGGGAAAAGTTTATACCAGCCAATCACATTGCTGGAGAGGTCCAGCTCTTCTAGTAGGATTTGTGCAACTCCCATGAAGGATTTGTGGTCCATGCGTCCATAATCTCCCCAGACTATTACCTAATAGGATGAAAATCAACACATTTGTTTATTGATTCATTAGTGGATGCTCACCTTGGGTCACATAATGAAAGATAATAATATCTGATCTCGCCAGTGTGATCTACAGTGCAGGGCAGGTGAAAAATAATGACTCACATGAAAAAATACAACAGTTTAGTAAAGTATCTTAAATACTGTAGTGTTTTTGAACCATACTGTAGTACAGACATTGGAAGTAATGAAGTACAAACAATTTGTTACTGTACTTAAGTTGATTTTTCTGGTATCAGTACTTTACTCAAGCGGTTCCGAACAGGGGGGTCCTGGCCCACAAGGGGGCCTTAGCGAGCTCTGTGGGGGTCGCGTCATATTTTAAACAAATTTTAGCAGTCAACAATTAAGATGAAAATTTTGGCTGACCAAAAAATGAACAAATTTGTAATTCATCCTCCACAAAAAAGACAGAGTCTCACTGATTAACCTTTAGAAGCTTTACTGGACCCAGATGATGAAACTCGCAATACTGGAAACACGAAATGCAGGAAATACCAAGATAGTTAGCTGAACGGTGGTTTTATTCCATTTTCTTGAAGCAAAGAGTCCCTGACCCAGCCACATAGCATTTTCTGTGCTAAGTTCTTGCTAACAAATGCATGAGGCCATCCAAATTAATCTGACATTTGCAGACGACTCATTCCCAATACCCCAGTACCCAGTACCCAATACAAATGGCCTACTGATGCTTTGCTTTTATATTTTACATTAGGATATTATTTGTGCATAAACATATCATTTGTTTGAAAACAACATTTTTGTCATAACTACTGCAAACTTTTATGAGGGATAATATCATTAAATAGGATAAATAGGATAAATAGGATAGAATAGTAGAAAATTCTACTCCTTACATTTGTAAACAAGGCTCATTACTTTAATTTTCATGTGTTTGGTGTCACAATCTATATTATTTTTTTGTCATTGAGCAAATTGAATGAACGTGCGAGTTTTTCAACCCATGTTGATCATGCATGTGAGCAGGGAAGTTTTTGAAGTTTACCTCAAGAAAGGGAAGGATAACTAAGGTGGAAGAGACAGAAGGAGTCGGTGATGTAAACATGACTAAAGCTACCCTGCTTACACAGGGTAATAAGCTGTTATCACAGGTAAATTCCACCTCCGACCACAGTTTTCTGATCTATCAATACAATAGCGCAAAAGAAATGTTCATGTTAATTGTTGCTTTTTTGTCAATATTTGTACAGTTAATACTAAATCTGTTAAATGAATGCTGTATGCATTAAGATTTATTTCTTTTATTTTCAATGAGTTCCTATTTCCAAATACAGAATTTATACTGTTTTACTGTTCATTAAACCTATAAAGTGAAGTGCTATTTTGGGCTTTCCGTCTGGATTTAAAAGCTTCCAAAATCCACATGCAGAGGTGTAAATGCAAACGTTTTAAAGAACTCACTTTTAATTTTTTATAAAACACTGTTAAAAGTGATTAAAATAATTGTATATGTTGTCTGAATTATAATAAATCCCTTCAAAGAGGCAATTATTATTATTTTTTGTAAATTCAAATTTAAAACAGTACCTTTTAGGTTCTGTGTGGTCTTGGTTGCTGTAATTAATTTTGATGGTTCCTGAACATGTCAGTAATCATAGAAAAAAAAATGTCTCTACCATAATCTATGCAAAAGTTATTCTATTCCAACTGATGAGAGAACGGAACCACTTATGAGGGTATTGGGCCAGTACGGACCTTAAAAATTTAAAGAATGTGAAAGAATGACGTCACAGAGTCGGGTCCCAGAGTTTAGTTAAATTCTTCATTTGAATTAGCTTAACAAATATTTTAACATCAAAATTAGTCACACTGTGTGATTTATGAATACAATTATAATGAAATGCATCAGGAAATTATGACCTGAAAATGAGTTAGTGCAAAAAGTTTTGGAGGCTATAATTGCACCTGTGTATGTTTTTTTTTTTTTTTTTGCATAGAATAAATGTATTAACAGAATTAACGACTATATCCATGAAATTAAATATCCACAATACTCTGAAAAAACAAAGAAACATGGGATACTTTGACTTTAGTTTTGAAGATAATGAAGCAGTTTTAGCCAAATGTCCAAAAATAGTAAGATAGATTAAGTATTTATATATATTTATTATTACATTTATTATTTGAAAATATATAGGGTTTATTTGTTTTAGAGTGTATGAATGGACATTAATAGCAGTTGTTGTTCTTGATCTAAAAGCAGCAAAACTACATGCTGAATGCTGTGAGTTTGTGTCAAGATGATGATACACAGATACGAAGTGTTGTTTTGCAATATTGCAGAGTGTGATGTTGCTTGGCTACTTTCCTGCTGAACTTTTACATCAATATCAGAAATGTATGTTATTTTGTATTATTGCATCGAATTGATGTGAGGTCTAGTTACCAGCATAAAGCTATTAGGATGTAGTAATGGGTACTTTTAATTAAATACATTTTTTTTTTACAATCATTTGTACTTCTTTACTTTTACTTGAGTACAAATGTATAGTCAGTACTTCAATTTTTACCAGAGTTGTTTTAAACATGAGTATCTGTACTTCTACTTGAGTAAAGGATGAGTACTTTGGCCATCACTGCTGTAGTAAAGCACTTGAATTAACCTGTTGTGGTAATTGTATAGTTGCAAATACTATAGTACATTAATAATAGTATATAAGTATGTAACATTAGTAAAATACTGTAGTATATTATACAAAAATGCATTCAATAAACCATTTCTGTAGTAAAATCTAAAGTAGCTACAGTTTTTTTTTTTTGTTTATTAATTTACTTAACGTAGTTATTAATTTTGTATGCTCTAGAATTCACTCTTACATGGCTGTCTTAATTTTGATTGGTCAGTCCCGGCATTAGTGTATGTTATTCCAAGATAACAACTGCTAAAACTAATGACAAAGGGTCAATCAGGTAAACAATTCTTTGACCATCAGTGAATACGTTCACATCATACCTGTCAACATCAGGACCGAAAAAAATAAAATAAAATAAATAAATCCCCAAATTACTAATTATGTTCTTCTGGAGCTGTTTAATTGTAAATAAACAGTTAAACGGTCAGTTATATGTTTTATTATTTTTCTTCTTCTTCTTCTTCTTCTTCTTCTTCTTATTATTATTATTATTATTATTATTATTATTATTATTATTATAGTATACATTAGCAGCAAATAAATTAGCAAACAGTTCAGCTTAATAAAATTAATAGCTGTTATAAAGAAATAGATTCAAGTTATCAAATCTCAATCTTTTCTTCACTGTATAACTTGCACATTCTGAATAAAGAGCAACAAACAAATCTCTTTTATTCAAATTTTTCATTTGATTACATTAAATAACAGAGTTTTCACTTTAAAAATGCACACATCTATCTTATAATAAAAGCATTTAAATGTCTGAGGTGCGAAAAAGCGCGCAACAGCGGCCTATCGCAGTTTCGCGAAAACAAAAACTGCAGCCGTACGTACCCGCCGGGACATATTCCGTGGTCTCCAGAAACGTCCGCAGGACTACGTTTCCACAATGAGCCTGGGTTGAATTTTTAGGTTTAGGTAAGTAAGTAGTGCATATGTAATAAGTGGCATATTCTTTAGTACACCCAGTGAGAAATTTACACAGAATAAAGCATATCAAACTTTGGGCCCATCTGCTGATGTCTGTCGAGCTTTATTCTTCAATAAAAAACACCTGAGTGTACTTTATCCTTTATTTAAAGAGTTGTAAATATAATAATACATTCAGTATAATACATTTTATCGACGTATGGTTCAAAAACACTATGGTATTACCTATAAATTACTACTTTGTCATGTGGGTAGGCATTAAAAAATGTGTAATTAAGTCCATTTTTGTAATACTCCCTTTTATCGCCAATGCACATAATACTGATTACCATTTACTATTGTCTATTTAGAGGATGTTTTTTTCATGACTTGTTTTATAGCCACTACATTTTGCCTACTTTTCACTCACCTTGGATTTAAACGTAGTTTTCTTTTTCAAACAGTTCCTGAGGGATTCAATGACGTTTTCTCATACCGTATTGAATCTCTACAGCTGTAAAACTAAACTAGAAGTGTAAAAAAAAAAGGCAGATAAACTCAATGACTCACTTGTAACACTTTTCCCTGTGGACTTTCTTCAAACTGTAGCGTCTGCTGGTACAGCGGGTCGAGTGTCTTGCGTGCAATTTTTGTCTTCTTCTTAGCTACATATGCCCCGTTGTGGAGAAGATAGACTTTGACGTATGGAGCTGTGAATCAAATTAGGCAGTTATGAATACAGTGATATTACTGAACATAACTGACTAGCTCTGTTTTCTTGATGAGTTATGTTGTGACTAAGTAATATGATACATATGAAGTTTGAATCACAAGCGGTGAGTTCAGAATAGAGCAGAAGTGACTCACCGGGCAGGGATTTGGATCCTGGTTTTTGGATTAGACCTCGTGCTCTTATCACCTCCACCTCCAGCTGGCCTTTCTTATTTACCATGCCAATCTGAATGTCACCTGGCGACCACAGAATAAACAAATGTAGTTTGTATATTTTAATTAAAATTAATTTGCTAAATGGATTTGTTTAAATCATTCATGCTGAAAAAAGTATTCTGACATGCTGTTGCCCCAGTTATCCTTAAATTTTGTGCTGAATATCAAAGTAATTTAGGTTTGTAAATTTGATATATTTTGTAAAATATAGACAAGAATATGCATTTAGGGTGTGTCTGAATTCACTTTTGCTATTTTAGGGATGGGAAAAATGGTCGGTGTGCCCAGCACATGGACTAAAAGGGTTGTTTACATTCAGTTACAGGTATGTTTTGGGCATTAAACCAATCAGAGGCTCATCTCTCCTTTGCTTTAGGAGTGAGTTGTGGTCATGCCATATTCATATTTTGTGCTTCAGAGCTTTTAATAAGGGAACATAGTCAGAATAAAGAAATAATATAATAACATATACAAAAATACAATACTTATTTTTTTAAATACTAATTTATTACATCAAATATTATTAGAAAAAAAATCAGAATCTGTTCATTTTAAATAAAAAAAAAACTTTAGCCTATTATCATTATTAGGCAAATAGCAAACTGGCCAGCATAATTTTCTCAGTCATAATTTGGCACGGCATAACTTCAGAATGGGAAGTCACGCAAAGCCAAATTCGGAGTCTCAAAATCTGTACTGACAGCCAACACAGGATTCTGCTTGGTCTTGAAGCCTTTTTCGATGAGTTATTTTCACAATTCATTATGGCATAGCAGTCAAAATAGCACAAATGAGCTCATGTATGGGACCAATTCTGGACCTGTGTCACTGGCTAGCCCCTGTTAGTGATTCCCTGATTTTCAGTCTGCATTGAGGGATGAAAAGAAAATGAATAAGAATGAATATGAAAATGTAGAAACTAAAAAATAATTTGTTAATTTAAAAAATTTCTCATAACTTAAGAAATTAATTATAACATTGTTTTTTTGTAGCTTATAGAAGAATAAAAAGTAAGTGTTTACATTGGTCACACTTTATTTTGATGGTTCGTTTGTTGAATTTAAGTTACAGTATATTGCATCTACATGCATAAGTTGATACAGTATGTACTTGCAAATGAGCATATCAACAGATATTAAGCAGACTTCATAAAAATAAAGTGTTACCCATTATCTTACATAAAAAAAATTCTGCCAAACTTAAATAATTAGGAATTACTCCAGAAGAAAAATATAGTAGGTAATCACTGGGAATCTTTTGGATCTTTAATTTGGGAAATACAAAATGAAAATAAATAAATTAAATTATTCCTAGCTAATTTGTCTTCAACCGTATACTGTTATTATGTGATTAAGTAAAATTTGTAAATGATTACAGCAAAAGAGATATGGACTTGAATGCTAAAAAAGCTTTAAAAGTTTCACAAGTAAGACAATCTTACCAATAGCTGGTGTGGCAAGGGTTTGTCGACCAACCAATTGAGCAGGGCCCAGGCCATCCAAAAAGTCACTGAACTGAGTCTCAACTCGAACTGCTGGGAAGATTGGACTAGCACACAAAAAATGGACATAAAATACATAAATTACTTTCAAAAGTAACTTTCCTCAACACTGATGATCAATGTACCCAAAGAATATGCAGACATGTTATTTCCAAAAAATAGTGGTGGACAGAGACTAAATTAACTGACTGCATTTACTTCAGTATGGTAAGAAACTTTTAAATATCACTACATCAAAACAAAATGTTGTACACTTTACTCCAATGCATTTCCTGAATAAAGCAAAAGGTTATGGTAATTCTTGAACAGTGTCGCCAGATATAGCTGACTTTTTTCAGTCCAAAAGCATTCCAAATCACACCTAAACGCATTTAAAAAAAAAAATAAAAAAAAAATAAATATATATATATATATATATATATATATGTATAAACTGATATTTTTTTATTTTAATTAATCAGAAATTAGCTTAGTTGCTTTAATTGTCACATTTTACCCATACAGCAACCGTCACCAGCAGTCACAGAACCATAATAGTACAATTACAACGTAATTGGATCACAACACTGCACTTGTTGTTCTGTGAATTACACTACCTATTCGCCTATATATTGTACATTTATTTGTTTAAAGATGATATTTAAATAGTTTATAAATTTGCTTTAAATATCCTGTGAAGTTAAAATAAAGTGTTCTAGATGTAAGTTTCAGTCTGTTAGTTAAGGATATCAATTAGCTAATGTGCTAAACTGTCTGGTGAGTCTAAAAAATGATTTATTTGGCAACTCAAGAAATGATGACTTGTTTGACTAAACAGCAGGAGTTCCAGCTTCCACAGCAGCTCCTTGTATTCCTAGTATGGATTCAGGTAGATAATGGCGTAAATAAATTCGTCCCATTTGGTTTTTTACATTCATTTAAACAAATTGAGGTGCTGCTTATTAATCAGGCAACGGTTCTATGTTCATTGTTCTCGTTAATTGCGGAAAAAAAATTATAGATAAACGTGTTATAATAAACTGCTTTTGTCAAGCCTAGTTCTCTCTCACAAAGGATCGCAGGAGTTATCAAACATGTAGATTTATTTACAAACACTCACTTGAAGGACACAGGAAATGTAGGAACGACATGGGGTGTAGACAATGCATAACGTAGAATACTGGACAAGGGACTAAACCAAACTAAAGGGTATACTGTAAATACACCGGGACTAATGGAACTGATAACACACAAGATAGGGACACAGGTGAACATAATGAACATCAGAAAACGGCGGGAAATAGAACAAAGAAGCACATGATCACAACACAGAACCTGACAGCTATGATATTCACTGCAGGCGCTGCGTGAAGCAAATTTTGTAAACCCGTCTTAAGCATTTTTTACCTTCACAATCAAAACTAAAAACTGCTTAATCTGGTAACACTGTTCATGAAGTTTACAGTAATTTGAGAAGGCGAGGTTAGGTAGTTTAAAAAAGAAAAGACAAATTTATCAGTCAACCTGTTAAATAAGTTCATAAATTACACAAGTTGAACAATTAATTTGTGAACTGGACTGAGATCTGTCAACAACTCCAATTCAATTCAAAATCAAATTCAATTCTAATTATCCATTCAGAGTGAATACCCACACTCTCAGAAAAAAGGTACTTGGTGGTACAAACAATGTTCATTAAGGAACAGTTAATTATTAATTATTACATTAATTATTAAGTTCTATAATACAAAACAACTGGTACAGCAAAACTAAAGGTATTGTAAACTAAACATTTAGAGCATTTTTAATAAACATTTGGTAAACATTTTTTTTGATAAATACATTTTTATTATTGATATCCACATCTTTTGGCACTTGCTTTCCACTCCTCATGTGAGTTGGCAAATGTCCTGCATTTGCAAAGTGTTCATGCAGACATTTTAGTATTGTAAAAGTATTCAATCATTGTACATATCTCGTTACAATACTTTAGCATAATTCTATTTCTATTTTAAAATTAAGTAAATTAAATGAACTTTTAAGTGATTACAAAGCTATTGTGTGAAAATTGGAGAAAAAAAGTTTTATATTGTACATGGGAGAATGCATTTCTGTAACATTTTTTGTGAAAAGTTTTGTGAAATCTTTAGCAAAAAATAGATCTTTTGATTTATGTTAATGTTATTTCATTTTTTTGTATTTACTGAAAATAAATTGACGAATTTTGGATAAAGCAAAAAAGACGTTAATTAGTTCTTGAAGGAACACATTTAACACTGTTAAGGTACAAAGTGTCTTGTCACTGTTGTGCTACATTCATGGATCAGACCTTAATTGAAGGAACATTATTGTTTCTGCAGGTTTTAAAAACCAAAAATACATTTTGGTTTCCCATGTTACAAATCATGTCCTTAAAGGTACAAATTACAATGGCACAAATTTGTTTCTTTGTCTTAAGGTGCAATTCTGTTCCATAGAAACGTACTGCCACAGTCACAAGGGTTTGTACCTTCTCTGGAACAACATTGTACCATCTTTTCAGAGGACAGTAAATGATTCTTAGATTCAAACTGTTCAGTGTGAATCTCCAGTGAATGATTTACAGATTTTATTATCTGTAATGATCTCAGATGCTTTTAATTGAAATATCATTAATTATCAGTGTGGTTAATACAGCATTACAAGTTTTAGGAATTCAAATTAAACATTTACCAGTAAGTACATTTACTAAAGTAAATTAAAAATCAAGTATCTTTCTGCTTTGACTCAAGTAATATTTGAAAGGAGGACTTTTCACATTTTATATTAAGTCCACCACTGTCAGAAACTGGTCAATCTTTCTGAGGCATGTTTATCCATAGTGGCAATGCCTGACTGACAGTTGTCATGGTAACAGGAACAGCACTTAAGCTGGCTGCTATTTCTAGACAATAATAATCCTGGTTTTCAGATGGGAAATTCTATAATGAAACAAAACATGCAAAATGTAAAAGTATGTTGGATCAATGTAAACACACAGCGACAGGAAATTGCTCTAACTGACCCCTGATTTGGAACAAGCACGGACACACAAGGACTGGCAATTGGTAGGAAATGATAACAAGAACAAATCTTTCAGTGTTGTTTCAAAAAATGCTTAACAGATGTTTGGAGAAGCATGTGACCAATGAAATGCACACAAACAAAAGCAAACATTTATGTAACGGCACACAAATGAGAAGTATATTTACCTGCCCTCTGAGTTGTAGCTATTTGTGCTTCCGTTGTTGGATTCCCGGCTTGGCTGTCGACTCATATTCCTCTGCAATTCCACAGCCATTCCCGTCTCCTGACTGCGCTGTATAGTTCCTTGACTGCCTTTCGACTTCTTATTGGACGCTTCTGGAGGTTTCAGAAACAGTTTTTTATTTTAATCTGTCCTACATAATTGTCTTTTTAAAGAAAGTTTTAAAGAAACAGCTTCAATGTCCTCTCTAAACAGTACTTGGTCAAAGTATCGACTACCATTCTACATTCTTTTTGATGTTGGAAGCAAAGAGCAAAATAATTTGACAAAGCTTTTAGCTCCTGATGGGATGGACACTAGCCATAGTCTGTTTACCACCCCCTCTTTATCCCTCCTAAAAAAACAAGGACATGTCTCCTTATCTGGAGTCTGCTTACATAAAAATGAGAGAACTAAATGGAGTTTCCCCGCAGGTCTCAGACTCCTCTAATGTGCTTTCAAGACTTTTTTTTTTTTCTAAAGGAACAAGCTCTGTCGTCTGATGGGAAGTCATTTAATATCAAACAATGCACAGTCAGTCCTGATATCTGAAAGTACTAAAATGGCCACAGGTGCCTCTTTTTGTAAAAATGCTGTTCAGGTTTGATGAGGACAAACTTGGGCTAAAAAAAATAGGCTTTGACTTGTAGCGGGATACTGTTCAAGGGGAAGTGAAACAGGAAAGCTGGGCTTTATGTTCATGGCACTGCATGTTGAGTGCCCTCTTGTGTTGTCAATTGAAAACACTTAAAATTTCTTCGGGTAAAAACACTTACTGTGAGAATTCTAAATGAAGTGGTAGGAGGCAGAAATGTGATGCAGTTTGATTTCACAACATTATACTTTACAGGAAAGTGTTTTAAGCTTTTTAAAATTAAATTATTATTTTTTAATAATAATTAATTCTGTAAAATATTAATAGTGTGAAACTGTTTTCTAAATCATATTAAAAATGTGTTCTTTTTGAAAAAAAAAGACTTAAAAAGAACATTTAAACAGTAACAGTTACTCCTAAACAACTCATATATAAGGTTCTCCTTCGGTTGGGGAACTTCAGTGCCATAGAGTGGATTGATTGAAATCCACCAATGGGAGATTCGGATCAGAAGCTGCTTGTCTGGAGAGTATTGAACGGGCCAATGAATGAAAATGAATTGGCAGCGTAAGCTTGCGCAGGTGTGCTGCATCGCCAATTATCCCAGCATATAAGCACACCTGAAGCGAGCAAACGCCATCCTTTTCGCTTCAGATCCTTTCTGAGTGAGTCGATGAGGGTTCCTCTTGCTGTTCAGCACTTCAGAGCGAACGAGTGTCTCCCGGTCCAGAGTGGGTTTTCGCGGCGGCAGACGGTCGAGCTGGGTTTCTCCCTTGCCTGCGGTTCTTTGTGTCCAGTCCTCCAGAGCGGTGCGTATTGTTGCAACTTTCCTAAAAGAGCAACACAGTCGTGCAGCACGTCCTTTTCAGGATGGCGCTCCGACTGTGCGTTTCTGGATGCGGGGGTTTCCTGGCTCCGGATGGTGGACACGATCACTGCATTGCATGTTTGGGGGTCCAGCATGTTAATGCAGTGCTCGCGGGCGGTTCATGTCGTCATTGCGATGCCATGACCGTTGCACAGCTAAGATCGCGGCTAACTTTCGTAAGAGAGCGAGCCACCCCAGTTGCCTCCTGTTCTAAAAAAGCAGCGGGCGCTCGGGCAGATCTGAGGGTTCCAGTGGGAGATAATCCGCCGCCCACGGGCTCGCGGACCTCTCGCTCCTCACGGCGCTCCATCCAAGCTTCGGGTAGTGGGAGTGATCCGTCTAACCAGATGGTAGCTCTCACACTCGCTGACACCGGAGATCAGATGTTCTCCGCGGCATCGGAGGGTGGGCTTTCACTGTCCGACGAAGATCCGGACCCGCTCGCCCCCTCCGGGCAGGTGAGCACCGTCAAATCGGATCCTGAAGCGGACATGTTAGCCGTGCTTTCCCGGGCTGCTTCGGCCATGGGGTTGGAGCTGGTTTATCCCCCAGCTCCGCGGCCAGACCGACTAGATGGGTGCTACGTAGAGGACCAGAAGGCGAAGCCTTCAAAGCCTCTCGTCCCCTTCTTCCCGGAAGTGCACAGTAGGCTCACGCAGTCTTGGAGGGCACCTTTCTATGCCCGTGCTGCGTGTCCCTCCGCCCTCACCGCCCTTGACGGCGGAGCTGCCAGGGGGTATGAGGCGATCCCGTCAGTGGAGCGCGCTATCGCAGTCAATCTTTGTCCGCGCGGCGCCTCTACGTGGCGGGGTTTGCCCCGCCTCCCGTCCAAAGCCTGTAGGTTGTCTGCCTCCCTCGGAGCCAGAGCTTATAAGGCTGCGGGCCAGGCTGCTTCTGCTTTGCACGCGATGGCCACCTACCAGCGCTACCAAGCGCTGGCGCTGGCCGAGCTGCACGAGGGCGGGTCTAACCCAAGCTTATTACATGAGCTGCGCACTGCGACCGACTATGCTCTTCGGACTACTTAGTCCGCCGCGTGTGCGCTGGGGAGGACGATGTCCACACTTGTGGTTCAGGAACGCCACCTCTGGCTAAACCTGGCCGATATGCTCGATGTTGACAAAGTTCGTTTTCTTGACTCGCCCATATCCCAGGCTGGTCTGTTCGGCGACACCATCGGTGAATTCACCCAGGATTTCAAGGCGGTGAAAGAGCAGTCGGATGCGATGGGCAATGTCATCTATCGGCGTGGCCGTAAGCCCGCTCCGCCCGCCGAGCCTTCCACCTCTGCTGTTTCTCGCCGAGGGCGCCCGCCAACGAGTGCTGCCTTGTCCCCGCCTGCGCCTCCGGCCTAGCGGGCGCGGCGTACACCTCGAAAGCAGGCAGCCCCCCCTGCCCAGGGCGCCGTTAAGTCTGGCAAACGGACCGCGAAGCGTCCCTGAGACAGGCCATCCGGAGAAGAGGAATCTTGCTCTTTCCCCACTGGAGGGCGGGGCCCCGATTACAGCGGTACTTTTCAGTGCCACCAAAACATCAATCAAAGAGCACTTTTCCCCTTCCCCGGATGTGACAGCACGAATTCTGCCAGTCCGGGACGCGCTGCCTTCCGGCTCGCAGATTCTATGGGCTTCACCAGTGGCTCACGAGCGCTGGGGGGACGGTCTCCCTTCCCTCAGCCCTCCAGCCCCCTCTCCGGAGTCAGGGTGCGGAGCCAGAACGAGTCACTCTCCTCCAGCTCTTCCGCGGGACCCTCGTGCTTCCCGGATCAGCACACCCACTCTGCGCTGCCCCACCGCTGGTACATCAGTGATTGTAGCGATGACTCCATTAGCGAGGGCTCTGCCTGCCTGGTTAGCGCGGGCCAGCCCCTCGCGGTGGCTCATACACACAATCAGACTCGGTTACGCGATTCAGTTCGCGAAACGGCCCCCCAAGTTCATGGGCGTGTATTTCTCCAGGGTCAACCCCCTGTTCGCCCCTGTCTTGCGAGAGGAGATTGCTGCCCCCCTGGCGAAGGGTGCAATCGAGCCGGTTCCTCCAGCCGAGATGGAGAGTGGGTTTTACAGCTCATACTTCATCGTACTCAAAAAGAGCGGTGGGTCACGACCAATCCTAGATCTGCGCGTTTTGAACCGCTGTGTGCACAAGCTGCCGTTCATAATGCTCACGCAGAGGCGCATTCTCCAATGCGTTCGTCCTCGGGATTGGTTTGCAGCCATAGACCTGAAGGATGCGTATTTCCATGTCTCCATTCTTCCACGCCACCGCCAATTTCTGCGGTTTGCGTTCGAGGGTCGAGCGTGGCAGTACAAGGTCCTCCCCTTCGGGCTCTCTCTGTCTCCGCAGGTCTTCACCAAACTCGCGGAGGGAGCCTTAGCGCCCCTTCGGCTCGCGGGCATCCGCATACTCAATTATCTCGACGACTGGCTAATTTTAGCCCACTCGCGGGAGCAATTGATTGTGCACATGGACAAGGTGCTTCGGCATCCCCGCCTACTGGGGCTTCAGGTCAACCGAGAAAAGAGCAAACTCGCCCCCGTGCAGAGGATCTCTTATCTCGGGATGGAGCTGGACTCGATCACCATGGTAGCGTACCTCTCCGAGGAACGCGCTCGCCTGTTGCTGAACTGTCTGAGGGAGCTCGACAGCAAACTAGTGGTCCCACTGAAGTTCTTTCAGAGGCTCCTGGGGCATATGGCATCCGCAGCCGCCGTCACCCCGCTCGGATTGCTCCATATGAGACCACGTCAGCACTGGCTTCACGATCGGGTCCCAAGACGCGCATGGCACGCGGGCACACACCGGGTCTCTGTTACTGCGCTGTGTCACCGCGCCCTCAGCCCTTGGAACGACCCCTCGTTCCTACAGGCCGGTGTGCCTCTAGGACAGGCGTCCAGCCATGTTGTTGTTTCAACAGATGCTTCCAACACGGGTTGGGGGGCCGTGTGTCGCGGGCATGCGGCTGCGGGCCATTTAGAAGGGTGCCCAGTTGCATTGGTATATCAATCGCCTAGAGCTGTTGGCAGTGTTCCTCGCTCTCCACCGCTTTTTACCGGTGCTGGAGCGGCAACACGTGCTGGTCAGGACGGACAGTATGGCGGCGGCGGCGTATATCAACCGTATGGGGGGTATGCGCTCTCGCCGCATGTCTCAGCTCACCCGCCGTCTGCTCCTCTGGAGTCACCCGCGGCTGAAATTGCTGCGCGCCATTCACGTTCCAGGCACGCTCAATCGTGCAGCCGATGCGCTCTCACGACAGCTGTTACGCCCTGGAGAATGGAGACTCCACCCCGAGTCTGTTTAGCTGATATGGGCGCGATTCGGGGAGGCCCAGATCGATCTGTTTGCTTCCCCCGAGAACGCTCATTGCCAGTTGTTTTTTTCCCTGACCGAGGGCTCTCTCGGCACGGATGCACTGGCCCACAGCTGGCCTCGGGGCATGCGCAAGTATGCGTTTCCCCCAGTGAGCCTGCTCACGCAGTTACTGTGCAAGGTCAGGGAGGACGAGGAACAGGTTCTGCTAGTTGCGCCCCTTTGGCCCAACCGGACCTGGATATCAGAGCTCTCACTCCTCACGACGGCCCTCCCCTGGCAGATCCCTTTGAGAGAGGACCTACTCTCTCAGGGACAGGGCACCATCTGGCACCCTCGCCCCGATCTTTGGAACCTCTACGTGTGGTCCTTAGACGCGAGGAAGACTTAGGTAACCTACCGACTGCGGTGGTTAATACCATCACTCAGGCTAGAGCCCCCTCCACGGGGCGCGCCTACGCCCTGAAGTGGAGTCTATTCACTGAATGGTGCGTCTCTCGCAGAGAAGACCCCCGAAACTGCCAGATTAGTGTTGTGCTCTCTTTCTTTCAAGAGAAGTTGGACAGCAGGCTGTCGCCCTCCACTCTCAAGGTTTACGTGGCCGCCATCTCCGATCATAACGCGGTAGCTGGCGGCACCGCGGGAAAGCATAATCTCATCATCCGGTTCCTTAGGGGTGCTTGGCGAATTAATCCATCTCGCCCCCCTCTCATGCCCTCTTGGGATCTCGCCCTCGTTCTCACGAGTTCGCGAGTTAATCCCTTTGAGCCTCTCGAATCAGTATCTCTAAGATTTCTGTCCCTGAAGACAGCTCTGCTGGTTGCGTTTGCCTCCATCAAGAGGGTCGGGGACCTGGAGGCATTTTTGATCAGTGACTCGTGCCTGGAATTCGGGCCGGATTACTCTCACGTCATCCTGAGACCCCGCCTGGGTTATGTGCCCAAGGTTCCTACCACCCCCTTTAGAGATCAGGTAGTGAACCTGCAAGCGCTGCCCCCGGAGGAGGCAGACCCAGCCCTTTCTTTACTTTGTCCAGTTTGCGCTCTGCACATTTATGTGGACCGTACTCAGAATTTTAGATCATCTGAGCAGCTCTTTGCCTGTTATGGCGGTCGGCATCATGGAAGTGCCGTATCGAAACAAAGATTATCCCACTGGATTGTGGATGCCATTTTACTCGCTTATTCGAGTCGAGGTCAGCCGTGTCCCCCGGGAGTGCGTGCACACTCCACTCGGAGCGTTGCATCCTCTTGGGCGCGTGCACGCGGCGCCTCTCTAACAGACATCTGTAGAGCTGCGGGCTGGGCGACACCCAACACATTTGCAAGGTTTTACAATCTGCGAGTGGAGCCGGTTTCCTCAAGGGTATTAGGTAACCCTTTGGTGATTGAGGAAACAACTCGGTAGGATGTTGAGACACGCTTGCTGCGCCATTTTCCCTAACATGGAGATACGTGCGCCCTTTTATCTGTCAGTAAAGTTCCCCGTCAGGTGAGCCCTGCAGATTCCTCCGTGGCCCCCAGCACTGACTCAGCGGAGGAGTCACTTGCTGGCCCACTACGTTGTAGGTCTGCCCGCTGGTCAGCCCGCGTTTTGGGTATAGGTGCCTGCTATGCGTGATCCCCACTAGGCGATCCCATATGCTTATTCCGCCACGGTTAAGTCCCCCCCCTGGGCGGACCCGTGTCTTCCCTCTCCGCTAACCACTCTTTTGCTATGCGTACTCCCCCTTTTTAGGGCTAGTCCATATGTAATCCTGCCATCTATTCCCCCTTGGGTAACGGATGGCCTCCGCAGCGTCCTCCCTATCGGGATTGCACGCTTCCCAACGTACTGTCGTATTTTCCTAGAATTATCTAGATGCTCACGACTTCCCAAAAATATATCTGATTCCGTAAGACTTCTGTTGAAGTAGGATAAATTAGGGCCAGGGACACGTTGGAGGACCGCGCCTCCCATGATGTGGGTGCGTCACGCTTGCTTGACTATCCCCTCATCGGGGGCGTTGGTAAGGTGCAGTCATTAGGGCGCTTTCCATACATCTCCCATTCATGGATTTCAATCAATCCACTCTATGGCACTGAAGTTCCCCAACCGAAGGGGAACGTTCGAGGTTACAGAAGTAACCCTTCGTTCCCCGAGGAGGGGAACGGAAGTGCCATACTCTGTCGCCATAATGACTGTCCCTTAGCTGTTTGAAAGTCTCTTCAGCTTAAAAGGATGGCGTTTGCTCGCTTCAGGTGTGCTTATATGCTGGGATAATTGGCGATGCAGCACACCTGCGCAAGCTTACGCTGCCAATTCATTTTCATTCATTGGCCCGTTCAATACTCTCCAGACAAGCAGCTTCTGATCCGAATCTCCCATTCGTGGATTTCAATCAATCCACTCTATGGCACTTCCGAACGAAGGGTTACTTCTGTAACCTCGAACGTTTTATTGCATTCATTTCAACATTAACTAGTTAAGCTTTTTACCTCTAATAAACAACACAATTGAAAGTAAGAATCAAAAAGAGTCTAAATAAGCAAATATGTTCTGACAATACACTACCATAATCTTGAAATAACTGTACACATAACAGTATATAATCAAAGCAAAATCATAGTAAATTCGCTAAAGTTAGTGTTTTTATACTGTATTTACTATACAATATATATATATATATATATATATATATATATATATATATATATATATATATGCTGGACAACATAATGTACTTACAGACTTTTTTAGGCGAGAATGTAGTTGTTTAAATTGCATCTATGCAGTTTATTTATAAGGATAGTGCCTATTTTAAATATTTATAATTTCGGAGATACAGTGAGTTGGCATTCATCAGCTTGTCATTAAGCAGAACAAAGACAGTTGACATTGTCCATCCACAGGATGATGACAGAGAACGCCTAATAAGCCCTTAGAGGAGAAAAGATCAGCGTATTTTCAAACTACAGCTGAATAAAACATTATAAAATTGGTGAGTGGCATTCTAAGTCGATCCCACATGCCCGCATGTGTTTAGCATTTTTCCTTATCGCAAAAACAACAGTAATCTGGTAGTGATTGTGCTTCTTTGGCTTTTTTGGGGTTAATTATTGTGATATCCTGATTGCAACAGAGAAGTACAGGGAAATCTCTGTAGACTAATGTAATGACAATTCATGTCGTTTAGCCCTATAACATTACCCTAGAGAATCATTCCAATACTAGCTCTAAAGTCACATTTGTGAATTAACAATGGTTTCTTCTATTCTGACGTCAGCTGCAGATGTGAAGGACTGGCAGAAGAAATAGTTCCTCATACAAAAGAATTTTTAGACTCTCCGTGTTTGATTTTTTTTATACACGATTATGCTGTCGATCTGCGAAAAAACAAACACGGAGAGTCTAAAAGCCCATTTGTATGAGGAACTACTTTCTTTGGCCATTCACTCACATCTGCAGTTGACGTCAGAACAGCAGAAATGGTTACTTTTTTACCAGTGTCACTTTAGAGCTAGCATTTGAACAATTCTCTAGCCTAGTATCTAAAGTGATGACAAAGCAGGATATATATATATATATATATAATATATAAAACATCTTTTTTAATCATGTGTCAAGGTTTGTTGTTAAACTATATTTGTGTTATTAACAGTTAAAGACACAAACCTGTTTGGCTGATTTGTGAGGTGCTCCGGCTGCGACGGTTTCCTACAATAGCCACGAATCGAGCATTGAGGCTGGACCGGCGTTTTTTAGCTCCTGTTCCAACTGTTCCCAGAGCTGTGTCAGACTGGCTGCCGTCTGTTCGCTCGGACGTGTTGATGTCACCGCTAACACTTGTGCTCTTCAGCATACTCCGACCAGAAGAAGTTCTGACCTGACGACTGAAGACAGACAAAAGGAAGAGTAAAACACAGATGAAGAGTTAACGTATTGTATACTTTATGAACATAACACTGAGACACTAACTGTTGAAAATTATATTCGATGTGTTAAATGCTTTATTTTGATTTTATTTACAACAGAACTTATAAACTGTCGATTCTAAACTTTGCACAAATTTAAAGCTGATTTTCAGTCCAATCAACTATTTTTACAGTCTAGTATAGAAAAGAAAATATACACATCTGTTGTTGAAAACAGCATCTGGTTCTATATAAAATTGGACTGAATCATAACACGGTAGAATGAGTCAGACAGACTGAAGAACTTGTCCATTTTTTACAATAGCGAGCTTCCTTATAATAAATCATAATTTGCTTCAATCGTCTACTCTAATTGTCTAGAAAAAACAGGAAAACTGATTTTGAATTATGACTGTTTTAAAATACACCAACTATGAGCTATGAGGTTGTTAATCGATTATGTATGATTATGTTGAAACAATCAGTCAACATTATTTCAACATACTGTGTAAGTTTGGTCAAAAAACAAAATAACACAAATTCTCAAGAGCAACCTCGATCAGTCAGATTTATCACTTTATTGCTCACCACATCACTTCACTCTCATGAAGCACTCTCAAGATTCAAAAATATGTGTATGCATAATAATAAAGACAAGATGATTGCGACTTTGATAATATGCATATTTTGCATAAACTACTTTTAAACAGATTATCAAACATCTTTAACAAGTATTGAATCTACATGTTTAATGTTTTTTTTTTTTTTCTGGTTGGCAAGGGTTTTATAAATGAATATACAGTTGAAGTCAGAATTATTAGCCCCCCTTTTTTCTCTTTTTCAAATATTTCCCAAATGATGTTTAACTGAGCAAGGAAATTTTCACAGTATATCTGATAACATTTTTCCTTCAGGAGAAAGTCTTATTTGTTCTATTTCGGCTAGAAAAAAAGCTATTTTAATTTTTTATACACAATTTTAATGTCAAAATTATTAGTCCATTTAAGCTTTTATTTTTTTTTTTCGATAGTCTACAGAACAAACCATTATCCTACAATAACATGTTTAATTACCCTAATTACCCTAACCTGCCTAGTTAATCTAATTAACCTAGTTAAGCCTTTAAATGTCACTTTAAGCTATATAGAAGTGTCTTGAAAAACATCTAGTAATGTATTATTTACTTTCATCATGTCAAAGATAAAATAAATCAGTTATTAGAAATAAGTTACTAAAACTATAATGTTTAGAAATGTGTTTTCATTAAACAGAAATTGGGGGGAAAATTAATTTAGTTCATTTTTGTATGTTACCATGAATTGTTGAATAGAAAGCTAGATGACACCTATTTGGCCATATTTGACCATAGCTATAACTTTTTTATCAATCTTTTTAAAAATGTTGACAAATAAATCAGGACATTGTTCAAGTTAATATAACTGATACATTTGCAATTTGCGTAAATGTTACAAAAGTTAGCTAAACATAAATAAGTTCTTTGGGATACAAAATTTATAAATGTAGCTTTTAATTAATCATTTAGCAAAAAGTGTTTTTAAGGCTGTTTACATGCTAGGGTAGGGTGGGGTGGGGTGGGGGGTTTAGGGGAGGGATGGGGGCTTAATCCCCCCTAAAGAATCTCAAACCAAGATGTTTGACATGTTTGTCCCGAAAATATTAATTTAGCAGTTGGAAACTGGTAATTCTAGAGCACCAATAGACAGCATAAGTGCTCACACTGCTTTCATGGCCATTCATTAATAGGTGCAGGAATACAAACCTATCACTGTTTATTTAATGTCATAAATGTTATTGAGAACCACTCAATTTCACTCAAAACAAAAGTTTGATTAATAAATAAATTGTAACTAAATTAAATATATAACTTTGGTTCACTGAGGCAAATTACCAAACATACAGTAACTGCCAATCGTCAATGTAATTCGCACCTGTAACAGTAAAAAAAAACCACCCCCTCCCCAAACAAACAAAAAAAACAAAAATAAACTTGTCATTAGACAGGCACACCTAATAAAGTGTCTGGATGGTGGCTTAATCTTGTCAATGTCTAGTAGTACACTAGCATTTAAAGGTGCAGTAGGTGATTGCCTTCAGAAACATTTTTTGTTGTGCTGGTTAAAAGTCTCTTCACATTCCAGTAGTACTGATTAAAGTAAATGACCTTAATGTATTTATATGTATTTTTTTAAGGCATAAAACTAAAAAATGTTCATCCAATTAAATAATGTCAGGCCGATAATTCTGGTGAGTAGCCCAAACTGTCTGTCAACAAATGTAGATTTGTACAACGGCACATCTTTGTCCATACAGATCTGTCATTTGCGTGTACACGTGTGTATGCACATCGCGCATACATGTGCGGACAAGACGATCACATCGGTAAAATCAAATGCTGAATCAAAACTTTAAAATCCTGAATCCATATCAGACTTAATTTTGCACGCTGCATGAAGGATAACACCATGGGTGAAGCATTTCCTTTAGACAGGTAACGTTACGTCTTTTAGTCATGCAAAGCTGATGTAGATTTTGTTTTTTTTCGAATGTGTAATACGCTCGTAATTGTTGTTCAGCCACTGAAATCTTCTAGCAATAGATTGATTTGACTATCATCAGTTTCATAAGGGACCTTTTACAGCATTGAAAATGTAGATTTTTTTTAGTTTAACAACAAAACATAAGTAAATAGGACTATTCTGCCTAGCCTGTTTTACTGATGTGAAGTTAATTTTACATTATTACATCATATTGGTTAATTTTTTAACCAATGACAACCTGTGATGCGCTCCTTAAATTGTTTACCATACTACTTTGAATATTTAAACTAAAATTGCATGATAGGATGGCTTAAATGATTCATTCATTTTCTTGTCGGCTTAGTCCCTTTATTAATCCGGGGTCGCCACCACAGAATGAACCGCCAACTTATCCAGCAAGTTTTTATGCAGCGGATGCCCTTCCAGCCGCAACCCATCTCTGGGAATCATCCACACACACACTCATACACTACGAACAATTTAACCTACCCAATTCACCTGTACCGCATGTCTTTGGACTGTGGGGGAAACCGGAGCACCCGGAGGAAACCCACACTAAGGCAGGGAGAACATGCAAACTCCACACAGAAACACCAACTGAACCGAGGTTCGAACCAGCGACCTTCTTGCTGTGAGGCGACAGTACTACATACTGCGCCACTGCCTCGCCTTGGATGGCTTAATTATTAAGTGTAAAAAGCCTGAAAGCCAACAAAATGTCTACAAGCCACTAAAGAGTCCATTTGATTCAAGATGTTCTTAGTTTTAGTCTATTGTTTAAAATAGCAACATGTCTAATTTAGTTGTTCAAACAGTCTGTATTATGACACAGCAGTGCACTATTGCAGCGCAGCCATGTCCTCTGCTGTCCCCTGGAGGTTTGAAGGAGCTGTCGTGTATCTGTCTCTGATGGAGTCAGTGTACTGCAGGACTGTCCCACTGCACTTTCTCCATCACCTCTACACCCTAACCCTCTATCTGTGGGACGAAGGGTGGGGATTGGGAGCTGGGAGGTGGGTCTCTCTTCCACAGGCTGAAGCGCAGATAGGGGTCTGGGTTTGGGGGGATCCAGTGCCGGCTCAGCATTCAAGCATGGAAAGTATGAGGTGAGGCATGCAAAGATGGCTCTAATACACACGACACAATACACAGGACACACATAAACACAAACACACACAGAATGACATATGAATGAAGCAGAATAAAACAAGTGAAATCAAATACAGCATGCATAATCTGTCAGTTGCAGGGTAATTGTCACAAAACAATATAAGAGTATAAAGTACATTTGTATATGGTAAGAATTTTTGAAGCCTCATTTTGGTAAAATTTAAATTAATAATTTAAAACAAATATAAGATGTTGAGTTGCATATTTTAGAAATTGTATTACTGTACTTATAATATTATATTTAGATATTTTCAGATAGAATATATGATGTCATACTATGCAGATCAACTATCCAAAATAATTTAATGTCAAACAGGCATATTTGTTTGAAAAGAAAGGTCAGATTAAAACAGATTAGAAAAGTTTCAGATTTAACTGGTTAGTAAAGCCAGAATGTTTGCGACTCCCAAATTTTTCTGAGTAAAGAACTAAAACAGTCCTACTCTCAGTGTAAAGTTTTTCTCTATAGTCAAGTAAAGTTTTTTTGCTCTCTAGCACTTTTCTCAGATTTTACACTTTTAAGATGTAGAAAGGTGAATACAATAAATCTGAATATTTAGGTTGTATAGGAAAAAAAAAACACTATAAATATTTTTTTAGCTTCTGCTAAAGGGGATAATTCCCTCAAAAACAAAAATTTCCCTCACCATTATCTCACCCTCAATAGGTTTAAAAATATGTACTAGTTTCTGTCTTCTGTTGAACAAATATCAAAAGATGTTCTGAAGAATGGTGAAAAATACTATGGATTTCAATGGCCTCTGCTTTCCAACATTCTTCAGATATCTCCTCTTGTGTTCAACAGATTAAAAAAGCTTAAACAAGTTTTAGTGGACATAATGACACAAATTTTATTTTCAAGCCAGGCTAAGATAACTGCTTTGCTAGTACGTACAATAACAACAGACAAATATAAATAAATTCAGTAGTATAACTTTTCAACCAGTACTGTCTAAGCTTTTTTGTCAAAGTTGATTAGTTGCATTTCTAATGCCAAAATATAATTATTGCTTTGTCCATGGATTTATTGTTTTAAAAGAGAAGCAGAACAAAACTTTTAAACCACATTTCAAATAATCAATTATTGTTATTTACTTGCAGTCTTTTTTTTAATATTTTATTTATTTATTTATTTATTTTACTTCAGAGAAAATTTGAATGCACTTTGTCAAATTTAGGCAGACAAACTTAAAATGGTAAAATGTCAGGAACTGACATTGGTACTGAGAGTGAAAAAAATCCACATCAATTCATTTTACAATTCTGGATGGTCTGTATGATGACAAGTGGTCTAATAAATGTATTAATCACCAAAAGTGAGAATGGTAGGATTTTAAATAGCACCCTGAGTCATAGTCAGGCACTCTGGATGGATGCCAAGTGGTGTGTATAACTTTGAAGAAGTACTGTACACTAATAAAAAAAAAAAGGTTAAAATCGAAGATGTTTTTAAAGGCAAACTTTGAACATCCAGGGTAACGACTAAACAGACAGATTAATAATAAATAACATTGTTTTCTTTTCGTGTTACATTTATATTTATGCATTTTGCCCTTTTTCTAAACTAAAACATATTACAAAATAACAAAATACAAATTTTAAACATCTCTTTTTAATCATCTTTTTATTGTCACCATGTCCTTTTACTTTAAATAAGTCTTACCATGGAATATGCTATTTACACAAAAAGACAGTGATTGTTACTTACTGTGAGTATTGCGCGATAATGTCATCAAGTGGTAAATGCAACTTGATTTAATAGACATTTTAATAGAGATTTGATAGAGATTTTCCAGTGGTCATGGCAGCAGTAATTCATCAACTCAGGATCAAATGCCTGTAAAGAGTGCTATAGCTGGGCATTTGTCCAGATGTGTGGTGTAATTGTGCACACTTTTTCCATTTTAAAGAGCTGGCTATAGTCATGATAGATTGTGGTTGCATGCCATTTGTAAGGTGAGAAATTTTGTTAAGAAATTGCTTTGTTTTTCTGATCACCACCTTTGTGTTAAATACCTAAATAAGTTTGATTATTTTAATGCATAAAAATATAATAAATAAATGAATAAAAAATGACTGCCTAGATGTGCAAGTAGCACAATATGGGTGCCCAAAACTAAACAAACCTATTTTATTGTTTGTTAGTGTGGATGCAAACACATTTATTTTTATATTGGTAACACTTACAATAAGGTTGTATTAGTTAATGCTAGTTATTGTTTTTACTAACATGAACAAGCATTAGGAAATGTTGAACTATATTAATAAGTGCTGTACAAGTATCGTTCATTATTAGTTTATGTTAGTACTTAATACACTAACTAATGAAAGCTTATTGAAAAGTGTGTATTTATATTTACAGTTATAGTGCTTGGTGTGAATGAGTTTTTTACATCATAAAAGCCATTATTTTTAAAAGTGAAGAGATTGTTTTGTTTGTAAAGATAAAGATTTATCCAGTGGTGGTTGAGGTGAAAACTTGGACAGGAGGATCTGGTCCATGTTACCTCACATCTCCAGCCACCGTGTGCCGTCTGCGTTTAAGCTCCTCAGAGAAACGTCTCTTTCCCAAACTCCTCCTGTTGTCTGTCCCATTCACCCCCCACGAAATCCTCCTTTCTTTCTTCTCTTCTCCTTTACAACTTTCCAATGACTTTGACCTTTTGACCCCAATTCAATAGGAATGCATGCAATACAAGCAGTGATAGCAAGAAAAGTAAATCAAGCAGAAAACAATATAAGAAAAGCATGCAGAAACTAATTCAAGATTTCAACAACAGCAAGTCATGCAAAAGACAAACATCTAGCATGCAAATATCAAGCTAATATAAAAGAATTAGCACCGCAACCTTAGTATACATATAATCTTACATATATATATATATATATATATATATATATATATATATATATATATATATATATATATATATATATATATATATATATATATATATATATATATATATATAGCATTATTATTGTTAGAGGGGAGATAAATAAGCTTTGCAAAGAAATGTCATTTTGAGGTGATAGAACAAAATTAGATTTTATATGAAAAAAACCCAGAAGAGAATTAAAGAAAGTAAAAGTCCAGCAATTATACGATATGTATTGATATGTATGAATATCATGAAACTATTAAATGTTTTTTTTTTTTATTGATTTTTTTTTTTTTTCAGGTGTACATTACAATCTAAATTATTTGAGCCTGGTGATGTTTTAAATGCTTCTGAACTTATAAAAAAACATATTGTGAAGTATTTTTGCAATGTGAGAATGTTTGCTGTTTCAATATGTTTTCAAAATGTAATTTATTCTATTAATAACAAAAACAATTCTCTAATTTTTTTTTTTTCTTTACAGTGTCACAACATCAATAAAAATTATTCCCAGTTAGGTACTCATTTAATTATATTTTTTAATATTCCTTATTAGTGTTGATGCTAATAATGGCTACAATTCTTGTTTTTAGTATTAATAAACCAAAAATTTTTTAAAACAGAATTCAATCCACAAATCTTTTCAATAAACTTAAATTAATGTAATGTATACCTTCAGGAAAAAAAAATCATCACTAAAGGTAGCTACTAAAGTTACTAATATATATATATATATATATATATATATATATATATATATATATATATATATATATACATCTTGAAAAATATATCATAAAATATTATTTACTGACATCATGGCAAAAATAAAATAAATAAGTTATTAAAATTATTATGTTTAGAAATTTGTTGAAAAAATCTTTTCTCCGTTAAACAGAAATTGGGGAAAAAAATAAACAGTGGGGGTAATAATTCAGCAGGGCTAATAATTCGGACTTCAATTACAGTATAAAGTATTACAGTACAATATATATATATATATATATATATATATATATATATATATATATATATATATATATATATATATATATATATATATATATATATATATATATATATATATTGTTAACTTTAGTGGTGTGGTTTATTTTCTATTTACATCGAAGGATGTGTTACAGTAAGTTGTTACATGTAAGACGTTTTTGTTACATTTTCACGATGTAGCTTCTATCCAAACTGTCATTCTTACAGTTTAAACCATGTATTATGTATCAGTTTCTTCTACAAATTTAGTTAACTCTAATATTCGCTCATTTTTACACAGTTGTGTAAAAACTGTATAGTTTCTGTTTCCAGGCTCACCTGATTCTCCCGTGTGGCCTTTCAGACTGAATGGACATGTAGCTGGTGGCACTCAGCCGTGAGGCACTGCTGGCATGAGAGATGGCCGATACGTCGCTCATGTCACTGTCTGATGACCTCGCAGACATGTTGTCACAGCTTCTCCGCTGGTCCTTGTACATCTAATCAGTGAAGGACAAAATACTGAATCAAGCAATTGTGTACAAGTATAGAAACCCACAACTAATATAATACTCATGTAAAAATTATTAAGTACTTTTTTTTTTTTTTTTTATAAATAAACATTAATTAAACAAATATTAAAGTGTTAAACTTATTACAAAGAAAAAATATATTTAGCAAGAATATTAATTCATTTATTTTCTTTTCGGCTTGTCCCTTTAATAATCCGGGGTTGCTACAGCGGAATGAACCGCCAACTTATCCAGCAGGTTTTTACACAGCAGATGCCCTTCTAGCCGCAACCCATGTCTGGGAAATTTGCAAGAATATTATTGATTTAATTACCAAAACTTTTCATGCACTGATATACACAATTAATAATGAATAAATAAAGCATGTAATTTTGTACATAAAAATAAATAAAAATGATCAGCTTAAATTTTTTTTTTTTGAAGTTTACAATAACTTTTTATTCTTTTACTTTGCTAAATGAATGAAATGCAATGCTGTGAAAAATCCAGTGCTCAGCATAAATGAATACACCCCTCACAGTTGTATCTTTTTATTTGGTTTTTTTTATGGGATGCTTTACAACAATATAAGTGTGCACATACATTAGATTAGCCAGTCGAAAGCCAAAGCCAAAACGGGAACTAATTGCATTTAAGGCTGCAGTCAAAACATTAGTAGGCCTAAATAATATGTTAGGGAAAATGTTAAATACAATTTTAATAAACAGGTAGAATCAAGAGAAATGTTAAAAATATATATATTAAATGTAGTCAAAATGTTGTGCCTTGTGTTTTGCAATAATGCTTGAATTAAAAAATATTATCTTTCTAATCCTAAAGATGATACTGTAGGTGACAGAACTCTTATTTTAATGAATATAACTGCTGAGCACTGTACAATACTTTGTCTTGAAATGTATTTTGTCTTGAAAGAAAAAGTAAAATTTTCCTTGACAGTAGTATAGTAAATATACTTAGTTCCTGCAATTAAAACATGTTAGACAAGAAATATTGAGAGGCGTTCATAACATTACAGCATATCAAGGCAGGTTAAGACTCACATCTCTCCTGTTCTTAAGCTCTGCCTCTGGATCATGAGCAGAATTGGCAGAAGATCCCGGCCGATACGAGTGCACTCTCATCTGCAACTGACGAGCCCGCTCCTCCACTGCTAGAGCTGCAAGGAAACACACAGGAAAAGAAAATGACAAATGAAACAGGAGATAAAATGGTGTCCTTTAAAGTAAAATAAAAGAGTGTAAATTCAAACTAAATGAGAACAAATTGACAAATTTATCTGTCAACAAACAGCCTTTCAGTGGAAATGCATACAAATTCAAATCTCCAGTGCTTAATAATTCAGCTCAAAGCAAGACAGCAGCCAAAGTCATTGTTTTTTTATGCATTAGATTAGTCAGTTTGGTAATATCTCGTATAAGAGTGCAAATTATATATATATTATATATTATATATTATATATATATATTTGTTTTATTGCAAAATATGTCTTTTTCACCAGGAAGGTTCATACGTAGGTTCAAAGGCAGACACTGATAAGATCAGGACCTATGTGTGTGGACTTCGGGGGTTTTACAATGTGGCCACATGTTGATTGGATTAGTTTGTATGTCTCAGTATTTGGGCTTTGGTCACATGATCAAGAAAGATACTAAATAGGTGGTAAACTTTGCTCTGGCTCTTTTCCTGCTCTGCTCCTCTCCTGCTCTAGAGTCTATCTTCTCTGACTCTACTGCTATCAGTCTTTGGGGGCTACTCTTTGTTTTTGTTTTTGTCTCCCTCTGTCTCAGGTATCTTATTTAACATTTATTCTGGGTACAATAATATCAGATATTTTTATCTTTTCATGTTTACCACTTTATACAGCATTAAATCATTTCATTTTCAATTGTTCCGTGATTTATTTTTGATTTATCTTAATAATTAAATGCTCCATATTGGCAATACAATACTATCTCATAATAGCAACGCTCTCCCACATGTTTAGCTATTATAACTGCCTGTATTTCCGTTTTTGATATAAGATTGCAGAAAGATGGTTTGACGAGATATGTACAGTTTTTCACCATCATACTGAAAACTTTTTAGTCATTCGGCAGAACTACAGTTTAAACCGCTGTAGGTTAAAACCCATCATTACATTTGCTTCCATAATGTTTTCTTTCATACAAACAAAAGACATTCCAAATACACATATGTGCATTCGTGTTATTAGACCCTATCTATATACATATTTAAATAACTTCTAAAGGCTTTTTTTAAAACTGAAAACGTGTTTTTCCCCCAGTAATGTTTTTTACAATATAGTTCGTTCATTCATTCATTCATTCATTCATTCATTCATTCATTCATTCATTCATTCATTCATTCATTCATTCTCTTTTTGGCTTAATCCCTTTTTTTAATCTGGGGTCACCATAGCAGTATAAACCGTCAACTTATCCAGCATATGTTTTACGCAGCAGATGCCCTTCCAGCTGCAACCTATCTCTGGGAATCATCCATACACACTCATTCAAACTCATACTCTACAGACAATTTAGCTCCCCAATTCACCTGTACCGCATGTCTTTGGACTGTGGGGGAAACCGGAGCACCCGGAGGAAACCCACGCAAACGAGGGGAGAACATGCAAACTCCACAGAAAAACGCCAACTGACCCAGCAGAGGCTCAAACCAGCAACCTTCTTGCTGTGAGCAGCACTACCTACTGCAGCATCGCGTCGCCCCTTGTTAATTTCCAAAAGCATAGTGATTTTTTTTTCTGTAATTCTTGATTTAGTAGTATTAATAGTACAATAGCATTATTGATTTATGGAGTGACTTATAAAAAATAAACATCCAAATTTCTTCTGTACCACACTTTATCCATCACTTGGTGACTTCCAAAAGTCAAATAATTTGATTAAACTATTACATTTACCATGTTTTAACCATAACCCACAGAAGATAGTAGTGTTAATAGTAAAAAAACAAAAAACTTTAAATTGCTTTTTTTTTTTTAAATAAGATTGGTGTGTTTACGTTAGATTAACAACACAGCAATAGTTTCAGCAGCAGCTGATTATTTTATAGCACCAGGTTAAATTTTAAGTCAACTTTATGAACATTGAGGATGACCTCTGATTGGCGGTCCCAAAAATTAAACCAAGTATAGACTTGTGCTGAAAACATTGTGTCCACCAGTCTTAATGGTTGAGGTTAATATTAAATTAAACAAATTAATAAATGACTATAATAATGATATGGTTGTTAAACTGCACTTTTTTGTGTTGTCAATATGCTTAGGTTTATATAGACCTATTGATGAGCAACATTTGCATATGTGTAACTACCTAAGAGGAATTTGAGGGTTGTGAGTCACTGGCATTGATAGTTATTTTAGGGGTTGCGAGCTGAAAAGTTTGGGAACCCCTGATGATGATCTATAATATGTTAACAAAATAAATATATTTTAAACCTGCCTTCCCTTACCGATAAACACCACAAGCTTCACATTTGCACCCAAATGTTAAAATCACATGTGAAATATGTGGAACATAGTCAAAACATACGTGGAATGTGATTTTGGAACATTTCCATTTGAAAATTGTGTGATCCAATTCTGGACATGTGTGATCACATAGGTAAAAAACTTACAGATAAGGAAATAAACGTTCCAAAACTATACGTTTAGATGTGTTCCGCATATTTCAGATGTGTTTTTAACACCTGACTGCACATAAGGCTTGTGTTTCGTTTTTTTCAGTAAGGAATTTTCCAATGTTAAATTTTTGCTTTGGAAATTATTAAATGTTTAATTAGATTATATAATAAGTCTAACTGGTCCAAGCAAGTTATTATCTTCTTCAAGTTACTTAAGGATGGTGTATCATTAAGACACCAGCTAAAGATTGTGAATCCGAACAAGTTTCTGGTACACAAGCCATACTGGATGTTTCACATATTGTGTAGTTGGAACAACAACAAACTACTAATTAAGTTCAATCTATTTAGACAAGCAATTGATTATATTTAGGGCAAAAGTCTGAGGATGGTATGAGATACCTGAGTTAGGTTTCTCCTCAGGTATACGGTCTTCGTGAAGATGGGGTTGTAGGAATGAGGAATGACATGAAAAGAGACAGAAAGGAGTAAGGTAGAAAGATCTACATGAGTGATCTTGCTGAGAACATGAAGAGGCTTCGGACAGAGGAGTCATGAAATTATCTGACATATATAAAGGCTAGTACTGAAACACATCCATGAGCTTGGATGATTTTGAATGCTAATAAGCTTCGGTTATGATTTTGTGAGAATATTGAAATATTGAAAGTGTGAATTGCTTACCTTGTTCTATACTGCTGCTCTTTGCAGGGAGTTGTGGCAGCTGTCGGCCCCTGCGCCCTAATGATGTGGTCCCTGCTGGAGAATAATGTCCTCCGTGTGGAAGATCTCTGAAATGAGAGGGATTTCATTAAGGGACAAGAATAAAAATCTTGTAAAAGCAGAAAAACTGAATTGGTTACTATTGTCTAATTTGATGAACCACACTGTAAAAAATGCTGTCAAATTTACAGTGTTCCCAGCAATTTTGGTTGCAAGTAATACTGTCAAATTTAAGTGTAAGTTAATTATTACAATTGCAGTGTAAAACTACAGCCCAATTGTAACTGTTAATTTACAGTGGAGTTGTCAATTTTACAGTATTACTAGCAACCAAAAATGCCAGGAAAAATAAAAAAATGTAAGCATTTTTTTACAGTGCAAGACTTCATTCAGTTATATTTCATTTTTATTACTTTTCTTTTAGTTAGTTAATACAAATACAAAATATTTATGGTAAGTTCAGTTTAGCCTAGGTACATGAAATAATAAATATATTTTACATTTTGGTAATGACTCAAACCAGTGTTTTTTTTTTTCTTTTTTTTTAATACAAAAGAAGATATACTGAAGAATGTTGGAAGCCTGCAACCAATGTCTGCCATAATATTTGTTTTTCATATTATGGATTGTCAGTGGTTTCCAACATTTTTCTGTTGTGAAAACTTATGAAATTATTGTTTAATTAGTAAACGAGTCATTTTACATGATTAACTTAATATGATTTTTAAAATATGCTTCAAAAGAATTTTTCACAGTTTATCTTAACTATAATGTACAGTAGTGAAGAATCTGAGAATTATTTTAGCAAGCCTATGTGTGTTGTTTCAAGAAAAGAACGCTAAAGTTACTTAAGTAACCCTTCGTTCTCCGAGAGGGGGAACTCCAATGCTATGTGGAAACTTCCACTTAGGGGTTTTTAAATATTAGGTAACCCTTGGTGATTGAGGAAACAATTCCGTTAGGGTGTTGAAAGGGTGTTGCTGCGCCATTCTCCCTAACACGGAGATGCGTGCGCCTTTTAAGCTTTCTCAGTTCAGTTTTCCATTTGGCGAACCCTGCAGAGTTCCTCCGAGGCCCCCAGCATCTGACTCAGTGGAGTCAGACGTTGGCCCGTTACATTGTTGGCATGACTGCTGGTCAGTCTGCGTTCTGGGTATAGGTGCCTGCTATGTGTGATCCCCTGCGGGCGATCCCATAAGCTCACTCAACCACAGTTTAGTCCCCCCTTTTTTAAGGCGGGCTCGTGTCTTCCCTCCCCGCTAACCATCCGCTATTATGAACTCCTCACTTTCGGGGCTAGTCCACAGGCTGTCACCAGGTCTCCCCTCCTTGGGTAGCAGGTGAGCTCCGCAGCGTCCTCCTTATCGGGACTGAACTCTTACCCAACATACTGTCATATTAAAATCCCTTTTCACTGGGTTATTTTCGACTCCTTGAAAAATATAGCTAAACCTGAACAGGTAGGTAAGGTAAGTAAGGGCCAGGGGATAAGTTGGAAGAATGCATTTTGCGCTGTTGTAGGTGCGCTCGCTCTACTGCGTGGCACACCCTTCGCCAGGGATGCGGTAAGGTTCTTTCATTGTGGCGTTTTCCATAGATTTTCCCATAGTGGAAGTTTCCACATAGCATTGGAGTTCCCCATCTCTTCAGCTCAAAAGGATGTCGAGCATTGCACTAGCCGTGTCTTTATAGAATGATTGATTGTCATTGACAACAGCTGTGCATGCTGACGCCGCCAACTCATTGGCATTTTATTGGCCCGATTTTATACTCCTTCAGATGATTGGTTTCTGACGAAAACCCAATAGTGGAAGTTTCCACATAGCATTGGAGTTCCCCTTTCGAAAGGGAACTATTCATTTGTTTGTTTCAATTAACTTATTCTTCATCTAATTATTTTATTTAATAATAATACATATAATCATTAGTCATTTTTTATAATTATTATTATAGAATTTTATCCTTTTTTGATTATTATTATTATTATTGATTATTATTTGTCATTTAAATGTTTTTATATATATTTTTATATTTTACTTTAATTATTGCTTCATTATTATTTCCTTTTTCCGTATTGTTATAATCTTGGTTTCAAGAGTAAGAGATAAGACAATGTTTCCATTTCAAGGTCTGTATTGTCTCTGGTTGTGAAGCAGTAATGTTCCATTGCTGTTGCTTGTGGTATAATACCACTTGTTGGACTTATCCTGGTCAGACAAAGTCTGAGCATTGAATCATACACAACTAAAATTAATCAATAAACTCTGCTCTTTCTTTATCATCATTTGAACAGTGGTTAACATGGGTATTGGAAACTCGGCCGACTTGTTTTGATACCTGGATAAACTGACATTTTCTGACAAGATCTGGCATCTGGGTCTTATTTATTTAGCGTGGAAATGTGATATAACAGTAGCTATTTATTGTTAACAAATGGTACATTATTGAAAAATTTAAGGCAAAGATCACCACCAATTGAACATTTCTTGATTATTTACTCCAGGTCATGCAAGATGTATAGAGCTTTCTTTCTTCAGCTCTAAGAAAATTAACATCTTGGATGAAAACATTCCAGAATTTTTTACCAGCTAATGTAACCAAATGGAGCTCAATTTTATGAGTACACACCTCACAGATCTCTCTCTCTCTCTATACAGTTGATGTCAGAATTATTAGCCCCCCTGAATTATTTGCACCCCTGTTTATTTTTTTCTCCAATTTCTGTGTAATGGAGGGAAGATTGCTTCAGCACATTTCTAAGCATAATAATTTTAAAAACGTATTTCTAATAACTGATTTATTTTATCTTTGCCATAATGACAGTAAATAATATTTTACTTGATATTTTTCAACACTTCTATGCAGTTTAAAGTGACATTTAAAGGCTTAACTAGATTAATTAGCTAAACTACTTAGGTTAGGGTAATTAGGCAAGTTATTGCAAAACGATGGTTTGTTCTGTAGACTATCGAAAAAAAAAATAGCTTAAAGGGGCTAATATTTTTGTCCCAAAAATGTTTTTTAAAAAATTAATAACTGTTTTTATTCTAGCCGAAGTAAAAAATAAGACTTTTTCCAGAAGAAAAAATATTATCAGACATACTGTGAAAATTTTCTTGTTCTGTTAAAAATCATTTGGGAAATATTTAAAAAAAGTATTATTAGCCCCCCTTTCATTCAATTTTTTTTCTTTTTTGTCACTATGTCACTTTAAGCTGTGTAGAAGCGTCTTGAAAAATATCTACTAAAATATTATTTACTGTCATCATGGCAAAGATAAAAGAAATCAGTTTGTCCGAAATGAGTTATCAAAACAGTAACACTTTACAATAAGGTTCATTACATAATGCATTTACTAACATGAACTAATCATGAACAACACATGTACAGCATTTAATAATCATAATTGAACATTTACTAATGCATTATTAACATCCAAGTCCATGCTTGTTAACATTAGTTAATGCACCACTAGTTAACATGAACTAACAATAAACTATTGTTTTTTCATTAACTAAAGTTACCTAACATGAGCAAATACAGTAGTAGATGTATGGTGTATAGTTTGTTCATGTTAGTAAATGCATTAATTAACATTAACTAATGAACCTTATTGTAAAGTGTGACCATTAAAACTATCATGTTTAGAAATGTGGGGAAAAAAATCTTCTCTCCATTTTATATATATATATATTTCTCCATTTTATATTTATATATATATATTATATTTCTCCTTGACTGATGAAATTACATTCTGGTAGGCCTTGGGGATGTTTTTTTTGCCCTTTTTTTGTGGACTATTCTTTAACATTGTCAATTAAATAAGCTAATCAATTAATTTTGGCAGTTAAATCAGCACAAAATTCTGCAAACAACATTTTTACGAAACAGACAGTTAAGACATCAGAATAACAAGCAGTTCTCAAGTAAGCTTTGTCTTAATTATCTGTTTAGGGGGATTTAGGGGGTCTCCAGCATGCACCTGTCAGCTCGAGGAGAGTTTGGGCAGGAACCCCCTAAGCTGGTCTGGCCAAAGGGCCTGAGGGGGGTCTCTCTCCTCCTCCTGCTGCCTCTCAGGATAGAGGTGGGCTGAAGTCTAAACACAGCCACAGCAGAGAAGACCAAGGGCAACAAGAAATTAAAAGAAGATGATGTCATGCAATTACTGAAATAACAAAAATTACAAACAAAAGTGAATAAGCAAAAATAGATGTGGAAAGAAATAGAGAAGTTAAAAAAAAAGATGTTTGTTATGAGATCTCACCTGTCACAATCAATGGTTTTCTTGTTAGCTATCTGACAGCTTGGCCTATCCAAATTGCCAGAATGCCTGTGAAATGGAAAATGACTGTTCCGAAAACAAAGGAGATTGGGGAAAAAAACAAAGAGAAAAGGAGGAATGTGACAGCTAAATGGAAAGTTATGGAATTCAAGGCCAGGATGGATTGAAAAATTAAAAGGCTGAGATTGCAAAAAAGAAAGCTGCAGAACACTTGTGTATAAAAGTTTAGAGGAGGTAAATATCGTATAATATAAATAATGTAAGGTAAAAATTCTAGAGTTAACCCAAGAATGAACATTTTTGTGGATTATTTACCCCTCAAAACAGAGCATATTTAGCTGTAGATGTGGTACTTGGTGATTCATAAAATGTAAGTCAATGGCTACTGCATTCCTGTTTTCTGAGGTTAAGAATGAAATGTAATAGTGAATATTAATAATAGTAAATATTGTTTAGTTTCCTCCACAAACCAACCAGTTAATTTTAAAAGACTTTTGTGTGTATCATAAGAAGACACAGGTATTAATTTTGTTTTGCCTGAATACGTGATTTGTTTATTATCCATCCACCACAGTTTCAGCCAAACAAATTAATAAATACCGACAATGGCACTTAAATCTAAGATTAAACCTGAGCATGAATGAACTTACAGCAAATATTCATTTTTGGGAGAGCTATCATTTTAAGTCTATTCAAGGCTGCATTTCTTTTATCAAAATACAGTAAAATTACAACTGAATAACTTAAAAACCCATTTAAATAATAATAATAACAATAATAACAATAATAATAATAATAATAATAATAATAATAATTTTCATTAGCAGTAGTAGTCGTAGTAGTAGTAGTAGTAGTAGCAGTTACAGCAGCAGCAGTAGTTTTATCAATACACTAATAACTAAATAATCTTTTGTTGTTGTTGTTGTACTTTTGACTAATTAACAAATAATTTGAATAATAAAAATAAATAAAATAACTTGCTTGGATAATAAAAATAAAACACATTTTACCACGATGTTTAAAAGTTAACCAGAGTTGGCTGTGCAGTGAAATGAGTCGACAGTATTTGTAAGAAATTCCACTTACCTTTCAGGTGAATGAAAACTTGACTCTGGTCTCAAACAAGTTGTGCTGGCACTTCTTACTCTGTCTAATGAAGGCTGAAGATCACTGAAAGAAAGAAAGAAAGAAAGACAGAAAGAAAGAAAGAAAGAAAGAAAGAAAGAAAGAAAGAAAGAAAGAAAGAAAGAAAGAAAGAAAGAAAGAAAGAAAGAAAGAAAGAAAGAAAGAAAGAAAGAAAAAAATCCTATTTACTTACAAAAAACATTACATCACACTCACTCAGTCTTAATGTAATAACTGGGGGTGTCAAATTCGTGTCAAATTACTATTACTAATATGAGAATAAGTTTGATGTTATATATGCTTATTACTTTTCAGTAATTTCTACTTTCATTTTTGACTTGTTCACTTTTCTTACTACCTATTGGTTGAGTTTTATCTTTGGATTTAGTCAGCTAATCACGCGCCTCTTACCCAGAGCTGACCTCGTCTGTGAACCTGAGAATGCGCTGTGGAATGGCACTAAGAGGGACAACTTCATCCCTCTCTGTTCGTCGTGGTGCTTTGCTCTTTAAGCATGCAGGAAGGGTAGAGCTTAGCATTGAAAGAAACAAAGAAATGAACAAAAGCATGCATGCAAACTAAAAATCTGCTAAAAAAAAATAGTAAAACAAAGAGAGATGAGGGAAGAAAAAGAACAAGAAGGGGGATAACCAATGCTCTAAGTTTAGTAAATGATAAAGAATGATCTTAGCAATGACTTCAGATATGGGGTGAACAAGAGACAGAATGCGAGTAAGAGTGTTAGGGGTGTCACACATGCAACCCTGTTCAACATTTATTGAATGGTTGGGATTTAGGAAGAATTATGAGAATGGACAAATATACAATTAAAAAGCAGAGGGTTTTTTTATACCCAAATTTAGGGGGACTTAATTTGTTCGTTTAAAAAAATAACAAACCCCATATATACAGTTAGGTACAAAAATATTGGAACATTGACACAATTGTAACACGTGTGGCTCTATACACCAACATAATGTATTTGAAATGAAATGCATTTAACTATCAGCTTTAATTTGAGGGTATTTACATCCAAATCAGGTGAACGCTGTAGGAATTACAATAGTTTGCATATGTGCCTCCCACTTGTTAAGGGACCAATGTATGTGTGTGTGTGTGTATATATATATATATATATATATATATATATATATATATATATATATATATATATATATATACATACATACATACATACATACATACATACATACATACATACATACATACATACATACATACATACATACATACATACGTGACATAGTCTAGTGTTACTACAACTGTTACATTTTTAAAATTTTGTAACTATATTGCAGTAAAAATAAAGCACAATGAAAAAGAAAAGAAACAACCTACAGTATATAATTAGAGGCGTCATGTCAATTCACATAAAAAATATATATCTTTGTAACAGAACTGTGTGCATGTGTTACAAAATTGATGTCATATTTACAAGCTGATTGGATTTTAAATGCAACTTTTAAAATACAAAATATCCGTATTTACATTTCATAATTAAGTGTTGTGATTGCTGAAGGCAATCATGTTAATACATTATTATATAAACTGTTTTCAGAGAAAAAATAAAAATAAACCTGCTCACAGAGGCGTCTTATAGGTGCATTCATAGCATCAGTGAAGTTTGCTGTTGCAATGTAGCCTACAATACAATGGTATAATTTTATTCTCAAGCCTTTTCTAC
The DNA here is from genome assembly GCF_052040795.2 of Danio rerio. Lineage (NCBI taxonomy): Eukaryota > Metazoa > Chordata > Actinopteri > Cypriniformes > Danionidae > Danio > Danio rerio. The sequence continues at coordinate 34,071,564 of NC_141021.1, forward strand.
ATTCACATCCATAGAAAACAAGATCTTTTCTGTCTTTGCAATAGACACCCACACTGACGAGTGCTTGTGCGAGGGGATTAAAAGATAACAAATGAGAGAACACAATCTGTGTGAGCAGCATATTTCTTTGAAGGTCTACAGAGAACCGCCTCTGATTCTGTGCTGTCAAACACACTGATACAGTACCGAGTGTTAGCTTCAAAATCAGAGTATTACAGTTCTCTCTTACTATAAATACAAAAAAGAAAAGCAAGTGCATGACGCCCCTTCTGTAATCCCTAAACAGCACGTAAATCACACAAAGAAGGAAAATTCTGCAAAATTTCAAGGGTCTGAATGGTTTTACTAACAGAAGGGGAATTTGCACAACACTGATATACGACTAGTTTCAACCAGCTTACCTGTAAATATCTTTATGTATACCGTTCACTAACAATGGCATCTTTGGGGGAAGTGTGTTACAGTGCCTAGCTAATTTCCTAATTACAATAGCACAAACAAGCAAGCATAAAAAAGAGCAAAAAAAAAGAATTTATTACACAAACACACTTGCGCATGCATGCACACACACACTAAAATACAGTTGAAGTCAGAATTATTAGCCCCCCTTTCAATATATATATATATATATATATATATATATATATATATATATATATATATATATATATATATATATATATATATATATATATATATATATATATATATTTCGATAGTCTACAGAACAAACCATCGTTATACAATACCTTGCCTAATTATCCTAACCTGCCTAGTAAATCTAATTAATTAAATGTCACTTTAAGCTGTGTAGAAGTGTCCTAAAAATATATAGTAAAATATTATTTACTGTCAACATGGGAAAGATAAAATAAATCAGTTATTAGAAATGAGTTATTAAAACTATTATGTTTAGAAATGTGTTGAAAAAAAAGTCTTCTCTCCTTTAAAAAATTGGGGGAAAAATAAACAGGGGGCTAATAATTCAGGGGGTTAATAATTCTGACTTCAACTGTATATAAAAATATTTACAATGGCAGTCATTGACAGTGAAGGAAAAATTGTGTGAAGAAAATTAAAAAATGCTTTAATCAGGCATACTGTAACATGAAGTTGTTTTAAATTTGGTCAATTACTGTACATTCCATAAATGTAGATAAGAACTAAGGGTATTGCTCAAAAGAAATGAAGAAAGCCAGGATAACAGAAAAGGTGTCATTTGATCAAGTTTAATCAGAGCATCCTGGCTAATCCTTTGCACATTTACTGATCTAGAATGAGAATGCGTCGCTATATCAAGCCCAGTGTAGATGGGCAGGCATTCTTTAACAGACTATGAGAACAATCACAGAATTAGTGATGCAAACATGGATAAGACCTGATGCAAATATTTTTATAAACGTTCATATTTTTAATTATGTAGTCTAATTTAATGGTTGGGAACATATATGTAAACAGCCAAGAACAGATAAATTTCTAATAACACTGATAGTTCCAAAAATTATTCCAAAAATTTCACAACATGTTACTGTAATTTCCCACAGTAAATTACATCGGTATCACTTTACAGGATTTAACTGTGAATTTACTTGTTTTCAGAGTTGTATTGTAAATATTAAGGCAAGCATCATGATTACAGCAAATTACCGTAAAACGAGCTTTATCTTTTGCACGTTAGTTATAGGAATTCCAACGCTCTTTATTTTATTCAACATAGAAATTAATACACATAAGCTTTTATGCTAGTACGTTAACTTTTTTGATATATAGAAATATTTAGAGTTATTGTTATTATGAAGTACCTCACAGTAATTTACGGTGATTTTACATACAGTATCTTACAGTGAAAATAATGCAGTTATTAGCCATTAATTTAAGGTTAATCTTAACCTGATTGTTAGTCTTCATTAGACAGGTTAGTTGTAGCAAGTTCTGTAATTAATTAGTTTAGCTTCATTTTGCCAGCTTTCATGCAACTGAGCCAGGGCTATATTCAGCCAACTTCAAAATCCCAGCTTAATTTCTTATCCTGCTTTTGTGCAATACCCCTCTGCATTATATAGATAAATATATACATTAAATTGGTCTAAAAGTCACGTTTTATTATTTCATTCTAAAATATTATGATTTAGGCAACATTATAAGCCCCATATCTCAGTTCCTCACACTACAAATCAAAAGTCAGAAGCTAAAATTGAGCATGACTATAAACAGACATTATAATTGAATTGAAAAATAAATACAGCCTATTTTCAATGTGAAATTCTCTCAGTCGGCATCAGTCCAAATGTGTATGTGATTTATGGATGTTTCGCTTGCTTTATGCTAATTGCGTTATATAATATTCTATGTATCAAATACACATACTCTAATTAGCAAGACATAACTACAAAGGACTAAAGAAGATGGAAATGCAAAGGATTATGGGATACAGTTAAATTAACACTAGAATTACAGAGGCAGTCATTTTGACCATTGTTTAAAGTTCAATAACTTTGTTGAAATAAAACCCATATAACTATAATTACTTGACTTTTCCTAAATGTGTGCGTATTTTATTCTAACATTGTTGGTTTATTAAAATTACAAAACACAAAAGAGCTCTGGGTATTTCTGCCTTGACTGCCCATAACGGTCATATTGACTAAATACATTTCAGCATCTGCTACTTTTTCCCATTCCTTTGAATATGCTGGCCTCTATTAAGTTGCAATTTCCAGGGTTGATATAGCTAGGAACTATATCCTCTAACCACATTCATTATAGCTTATAATAATAATAAAACTTTGCCACAGAACCATGGCTGCAGCATGCATGTGCAGTGATATTACGTAGCACCTAAAAATAGCCCCCAGGGAGATAATATCCATTATTATTCAGTGAGAATAAGACTGTAGTTCCTAACCATATGGTCTAAACAATAGCAACTTTCCATTTTCCATCAGTCTTAGTACAACAATGTAAAAGAGTCAAGGTTTAGGAAAAGGTATAGAAAAATTAATGACTTTTTTATTTATTTGTTTTATTTATTGTTTATTTTTTTGAGTGAGATGCTAATGGTCGAATCTAATTAAATGGTCTCTAAACCAAAAGCTTCTCCCGCCCGACTCAAAGATTGGATGTATGGATTCAAAAATGGTAAAACTCAACTGTTTAACTCAATGGAAGTTATAAAATGAGCCTATTTCCACCAAAAAACTGGAAATACCAAAAAAAAAACCTAATTAATTCAACAGAGTCCTACATATGGTCAGAATGATTGCTATAGCTAATTTAATAGTTAAAGAAATTTAGGTCGTTTCAGTGTTAAGCTTGGATTATTATATAATTATTTTGTTTACCTGTTTGTATGCAGGCACTCAGCACTCCCACCTCGGATTGATCTGTGCATCTCCAGGACCTCGCTGTTGTTGACGGTTGATGGTGACACATTGACAGTTTGACAACCAAACATAAAAGAAAAGTAAGAGGATGGTGAGGAAAACCAAAGGAAAGAAAAAAGGAACATGTGTAACAAAAAAACGACAGACATGTATTTAGCATTATTTGTACTTTTATTAATGGAAATGAACTAAAAACCATGACTGTTAGTCATATTAGTAGTATTAGTATTTAGAGTAACAGCATAAAAGATTTTGTTGGCACAGTATAAAAATCACATTAAACTTCCTTTCATAAAACATCAAAGATTCCTCACGTTGTTTATCATTAATAAAAATTAATAAAAGACACTAATAAAGTGATACAGTCTGATATAGAAAGTACTCATTTATATAAACTGCAAGTATACTAAACCACATACATTATTAAATATGCATTTCTAGTGGCAAAATAGTAATACCTGTCCTCTGAATATTCATAGTCCGAGTCTCCGGATCGATGTTCCTGGTGGGAGTCGTGGTAATGGGAGGAAGAGTAGGAATGATGGCGGTTCTGGTGGATCTCATCCAGACTCCTGATGAGAGGATGAAAGGCGATGAGTCGTACAGAACACATTAATCATCCTCTAGAGGGGCAAGACACTTCACAGGACCGTTATCACCTCTGGCACTACATTCATACATTATAACACTTAGGAAAGAAAGTAGGGCCTCTGCATGATAATGCATCTATGAATACAGTAGGCCCTATGAAAGAAATGGACACTGTACAAACATTTTTACTATTATAATATATTACATAATATTATTATGTCATTTATTTATTTTTTTTAATTGACATGTTATTTTGTAATTTCTGAGCTTTTGTGTTGCAACTTGATTGATCAGTAATACAGTTCATGTAGTGAAAAAATTCCATTCAGTTTATTATACTTTAGTTATTACTTTGGCACAGAGTTGATTTTCCTTGAAGTTTTAAGCAGTAACATTTTTATTATTGCTATTATCAATAATAATAATAATAATAATAATAATAATAATAATAATAATAATAAAATAAATAAATCTATATTTTATTCTATTAATAGAATAACATTAGAAGTCTCTTCCATTTACCAAGGCTGCATTTTGCTGATAAAAATACAATAAAGCTATTATTATTATTATCAGTGTGCGAATTATACATTGACAATCAGGTTTTTTTTTTTTTTTTTTGGGGGGGGGGGTCTTTTTTCATAAAGACCTATTTTATGAAAAAAACATGGTTTTCTCCAAGTCTTGTGAAGTCATACAGTGTCTATTGGTCGTCTAAGTCAGCCGGCTTCAGACTGTTGAATGACTTTTTTTCTCAGACTGATTGGCGCGATTATGCACTCACAATGGTAGGAACCGTTATAGGGGTGGTCAAATGGATATCTATTATTTTAATGATTAACATTATTATTTAAAATACAGATCAGAGTGATTTTTTCTCAGTTTCAAAAGGCTGACCCCAACACATCTTGTTTTGACTTCTTTCGGGGGATTAAGCCTTAATTATGATGGTCAGTCCCCCCAAACCGTCCTGTAATTTGGACCCTGATTATTATTGTATATTTCAAAATGTAATTTAATTCACCAGCCATTCACTCCACACTTTAGTGTTAGATGATTCTTCAGAAAGTAATATGTATATGCTGATTATTTTCAAGGACAAACATTTCTATTTACTGAAAAAAAAAAAAAAAACTGAAAATAATATTTTTATATTTATATAGAAAAAATAATAAGTTTCATTATCAATAAAAAATATTACATATACATGTATATATATATATATATATATATATATATATATATATATATATATATATATATATATATATATATATATTCTTTTTTTTATTCAGTCAAGAATTGCTCATGAATATAAACTGATAATATATAAATACAATATTATAACATTACAGTATTTTCTGAAAAAATCATATGATGTTACTTAACAAAAAAGCAATTATGCATCACAGGAATCGATTTTTCACTGTAATTTTGTTATTTTAGGAGTCTTACCTCTGCATAGGTATGTGTGCGGGTCGAGAGCGGGCTCTACACTGGTCTTCCCTGTGCGGAGAAACTGACCGCGAGCGATGCTGTATGGCCGCCTGTCTCTCAGGTACAGTCAATGTGCTTGACCTCTCTCTGTCTCTGGAGTTCCTTTCTGCTGCTTTAATACACAATCACTCTGTGTCATACACTGCTTTCAGTCAAAATTATACAGAATCAGACATTAGAGAGCTACAATAACACACACATTCACACATTTCTAAAACTACTGCAACAATTCATGCCAAAAGATTGTGCTGAAGTACCAGAACAATTGCTACTCATCTACACATGCTAGAAAAAAAAAACACAAGCAGAAAAAAGCACAGTGTGATTGTACTATTACAAAAGTCAAACTGATTTTATTATTAAATGTCTTTATTATAGATTGGTTCGGATTTAATCCAGAACTTAAACGTTAACTGGACTGTGAGTGGTGCAATATTTTTATGACAAATATGTGAATGGTTTGTAAAAAAATACAAAATGGATATGGTAAAGGTAAAAATATTAAATTCTTTTGAATGTTTGCTTTTAGACAAACTGCTTTTAGAGAAAATTACATTCTTCAGCACGATTTGTGTGCCTAACCACCGATTCAAATGTTATGAATTAATTGAATGGATGTTTTCAGTGGTTATCAGTTGATATATATGGTACAGTGGGGGCCTTCTGCGCAAAGTGGTAGGCTCAGAAGGTTGTTATCATCCATCCATATGGTTAATCAGCTATACTAATACAGAAGACTCCAGATCTGTTTTTACATTACTGTGACGGTTGGGTTTAGGGTTGGGGTAGGGGTAGACATTAATAAAATACAATCAACGGGAAATTGAATAAATAATAATAATTATTCTCAATAACTTCCGGCCGCAGCCGTATGTGATCTATAGCTGATTAACCATGTCGATGAATAACAACAGCCTACTAGTTGGCACAGAAGGCTTCTACTGGCCCATATCTATCAGCTGATAACCACTGATAAAGCCCATTCAATCAATCGATAACAAATCGGCTGACGTAGCTAAAAGTTTTACATTCTAATTTTTGCTCATGTTTAATATTTTTCTTATCATATACATATATCTTATTTATATATTCTTATATATATAGACGAGAGAGCATTACAAGAGTTTGTCTGTGTTTCCAAATTTAAAAGATAATTGTTTTGAAAAATTTATGAACTTTGCAGCTACAACTGACAGTTACATTTAAAAAGCAGATTTTGTAAGGAAATGTCTGTAATTGGTGTTTGTAATCTGCCTCCTAGTCAATGTTGAAAAAATGTAGTAAATGGAAAAACGGTGCATTGAGCACTACTGTGACACAAGTATCACCCGTCCAAAGTTCCACCCAAACAAAGTTTCAAATATCAAAATACACAATTGATGGATTATTAAAATAGCTATTGCCTACTGAAATAAACAACTAATTCTGAATGCCTGAAATGAGCCATCAGTGATTCTAATTGTAAAGGGAAATAGTTCACCAAAACTGAAAAATCTGTCTTCATTTGCTCACTCTTCACTTATTCCAGAGCTGTTTGACCTTTTTTCCTCTGTTGAACAAAAAATAATTAATTTTAAACAAAGCTGGGAACCTGGGACTTCAATAGTACTTGTTTTTCCTCCAATGGATGTCAATGGCTATGTTTCCATCCACCTATTTTCATGCGCATTTTAGATAACAGTTGATAGAAACAGCAAGATGCGCATATGTTTTTAAAAAGCACATAGAAAACATATGAGTATAACAGAGTAGGATAAACTTTTTATTTGATTAGAAAAGCAGTGTTTAAACTACGATGGAAACACTTTTATTGAACAAATTCCAGTATGCCTTTTAAAAAAGTCATGTGATTATCTTTTAAGAGATCATGTAACAAATAAAATGTGTGTAAATTGACAAACCAGCAGGCTGAGTAAATTGAAAAACATCAAAAATGTTTTAGTAATTATTGCTATTATATTATTAATTACCTCCAGAATCAAGAGCGTCTGTGCTCCACGTCTCATGCCTTCAAACACCACTATGCATTCATTGAATGCCGGCATTTGTCTTCTGAGGCAGGAGTAATTTATTAAATAAAGAAAAGATTGATGCAGCTTCTCCTACCGCAGCAAATTCTGTTTTTACTTTTGATTTTGGCGCCAGTTAATCAGAAAGTAATGATTTAGTTCTTATTGACTCATTGGATGGAAACGCAGCTTTATTTACACATCTTTTATGATATATTCATGTTTTGCGCATAAATTTATTCTGCATCTTTGAATGGAAACATAGCTAATGGCTACCGATTTTCAGCTATCTTCAAAATATCTACTTTTATATTCTTTTGGGAAACTCATAAAGGTTTGGAACTACTTCAGTTTTGGGTGAACTAAGCGTTTTATTTGTGCATAAACCTATAAAGTTTGTAACAAAACATGTTGAGATGTAATTCCCCATTACATTCAATTTCAAAGGATGAAATCAAACTGAAACCATTGTTACAGTTCATATCATCAGGTTTATGGAACTAAAAATCCCAGTTCAGTCACTAGTTCTGGCAGCTCAATGTTTCCCATATTCATCATTCCATCAAGCATTGGCAAACAGTTGTGTTGTTGGAACTACACCTGTAGACACATCATCAAATCCTATTTAGTAACATGACTACTATAAATGCAACAACTATATTAGTGCAAATATGACAAAATATCAATCACATTGATTGTCCAAACATCAACCCTTAGATTTTATCTTGGATATCCAAGATAAATGGCAGTTCACAGTGTTCCCTGCAGGTCTGATGACTTGCAGTACTCTTGTGTTCAATATATGCATGGAGCACAGTAGAAAACATCAAAATATCAGCCACGGCATTTTTTATCTTCTACACTCTAAATACTACAGCAAGCTTGTAGGGCATGCAAAAGAGGTGACATCCATTGTCATAAGACCCATTTTAATCCTGTTTCATGCTGTCATACATTCTTATAATCTCTTCATAACCACTTTCTGTTCTAGCTTGACAACAAAATTAAACAGGTCTTATGATAAAAACGTGTGTTTTCATAGAGAGTGACTGACTTACTTAGTCATTCCTCCACAGTGTCCATGCATAGTTCATGTGAGGTGTTTTTGTGGTTTAGTTTGACGCTCTATGGCCCAGCACAGGAGGAGAGAGACTCCTTGGTATACTTCAAAACCTAATATAACCTTCTTTTATAACTCATTATTCTATTTAAATCATACACAGCGATTTAAAAAGAAAACTTTTTGATCTTATGCTTTCATCTTTGTGCCAATTAAAAACATTTGTTTAAGAATGAACGGGCTTGCAAACAACAAACAGGATTAAAGGAACAGTAAGAAATAGGTGCAAAAACAATGCAGCTCCACTGTATTAGCTTTCTCTCTCAGCCTGTGTTGGGTTTCTACTCTTCGAACAGAGTATTCATTGCCCTCACCCACCTGAGGACACTACTGTTATACCATCATCATAATCTGTTTCAATGATGCGATGAGATCCTGAGACACACACACACACACACACACACAAACACACACACGCACACACACATACATACACAGCATACAATTCAACTGCTGAATATACAATACAACAACAACATATAACTGCAATGTAACGATTTGACCTTTTTTCTTCATCTTGTGAAGACGAGGCAATTTAATTTGGTTTCTTTCAACATTTTTGCTTTGATGCTATAAAATTGCTATTAAATTGCTTTAATAGCAATTTTATTTCCGTGTGTGTGTGACAAAATATCTTCGTAATCTCATTTAGTCTCTTCTCAGTGTGAATTGGAGTATGAATAATTAATATGGTTGCAATGTTTAATCATTTGCTCCATTTATTTATACAGTAGCTGTTGATTTTGAAATCACAGAGAATGAGACGCATGTAGACTTATTAGTGTCTCTAGATCTTGCTATAGAAGGAAAAGCAATAAAAGATATTTTAGACAATTCACACTTATATTTAAATGTGGTTGTCACTCCCCAACTTTACAGTGTACATGTGGGTATTACATGCTTGTTATTTACTTATAATTTAACTTATAACATAAAAAAGCTTAGCAAATCTAGCCTTTAATCTATATAGAGTATCAAGCCCCTTATGGTTCTTTCTTTCCACAGTTGTAAACAGCTGATGCTTTTTGAAGAAAACATTTCAGGAATGTTCTCCATATAATGAACTTTAGTGGTGCCCACGTGTTTGAACTTTACAATTTACATTTTAAAATCAGCTTTAAAGAGCTCTAAACAATCCCGGCCAAGGAATAAAGGTCTTATCTAGTAAAACCATTGGTTATTTTCTTAAAAAATAATTTTTACATACTTTATTTTTATTTACATTATTTTTTACCACAAAAGCATGCAAAAGCAGTGGAATGCTTTACAAAATCGTGTTAGGTCATAAGTGAGGTATGTGGAACTTTACTGACAAAGGCTGTCAATTTGGCTGACAACCTCTTTCTGAAATATTAGCAAAACTGGAATTAAATTATAATTCTAAAGGCATAAGCGAGCACAATAAGCAAATGAAAACCAAATAAATCATTGCATCTTTTAATGAAATGAAATGACACTCACTATTTAATGAGCATGACAGTTCAAACAACTGTTCTCAAAACATAATTTTCTCAATGTGCATGTAAGGGAAATGATGAAGTAAAATTGAATCAATAACCAGAAAACAAGCTCTACAACAGGCAGCGTAATGTTTGTATAATGACATAATTGTAAAACAGCTCAAGAATCAAGCTGCTAGCAGTCACTACACATCAACAGAAATGAACAATAATAACAAAGTGTTTTCAAAAACCTGAGTTATATCCTAAAACACATGCTGTGCCCCATATGGTCTGAAACCTGCAGGTGAGCAAATCTAAGCTTGTTTTTAATAAAACAAATATAAATATGGATATAATAAATGATACTGCTAATAATAATAACAATATACAAAAGCAAATTATTATGTATAAACTGAAAAAGCCTCCCTAGACGATGAAGGAAAAAAAACTGTGGTTTTTCGTATCTAAGTAGGCAAGAAAATAATATATTTTGTAATATTTTAATCCTTTATAATTATATCCTATATATATATATTCTTATTATTTCCTATATATAGGCCTATCCTTAATATTTAAGTTTTTTCATATGTAAAGATATTTGCCTATTGCTCTACATCTTGTGTGTAGACTATTAAGCAGTGTGTAAGAGAGGCACAACTCTGCGCTGGAGTTTAGACCGGGTTTGTTTTGGTCTAATGAAAAATCTAATATACTTTCTCAAAATAGCAACGCGCCAGCAGTGCGCCTCAGAACGCCTTCCTTTTTAGACCTGAACGCCTATGGGCGCACAAATGAGCGCAAATGCATTTGCTATTTAAAGAGCGTGGCGCAACGCCTCAAAACGACTCTTGCGCCAAGCTGAAACTAGCAAACAAGTATTGCCCCTCGCCTTGCGCAACATTGCGCCGGGTGTATGATAGGGCCCTAAGTGTTCCGTTATTGTATTGTTTTTAAACGTTGGTCCGGTGTTCTGTCGTATTTTCCTACCTTGTTACTTTGTCCTGCCTCACATTCAAAAAGTAGGTAGCACATTTTGATGACGCAATATGCTACCCATCAGATTTTGCAACTAGTGTAAATTTTAATGTGCAGTAGTGTGATATGAAGCCCTAACCTGCCTAATCCCTAACCCAAACCTCAGAACCATTCAAATACAGTGCTGGTAGCATAATCTGATGGTTATGATAAAACGTCAGGACGCTGGCAGTACTGAACTACAACAATACAAACAATCTATAATTTAAAAACTTAATACAATTTTAGAATATGCCTGATTGTTTTGCTAGGGGAGACCCGTATTCCCAGACTGGGATCTTTTACAGTTTTGGTATGTTTTGAAGCTGTATTTAAACTGCAGTTTGGAAGTTTTGGGCACCACCGAAGAAAGAACTGACAATCTACAAGGGCGTTTTTTTTAGGGGGGTTGTGGAGAACATTTCAATTCATCAACCACTTTACTTTTCCCATTGACACAAACACACTACTAGCAAAAATACACCAGCTTATACTCACTTTGCAGTTTTTTACTAGGACTGTCTCCATGAACATGTCTGCGCGGGAGGCAAGGGGACGGTTGGGGCAACGGAAGCGATGACACGTCATGGGTCTGAAATTTGTACCAGTGTGCCTGATCATCCAACAGAGCTGTTTCCAGCTCAATCAGAATCTGGATAAAGAGGAAACCAGAAGTAAGGATTTAAACTATAAAAAAAATTATTATTCGTAGGTCAAAAGAAGTCAAATGTCTACCAGAAAATCATATAGGCGTGCAAACACAATAGACTTCAAAGAACATATTACTTCAGAAAATGCTTTGAAAAAACTGCCCTGCACAAAAATACTTGAACTGCATTGAAGTTTTACTTTTTGAAATGAAATGAATCCTTTCAAGTATGGAAAACCAGGAGGCAAACTGTGCAACATTTTCCTACATAATTCACAGATTATTTAAAGTGAACAAGTCATCTTTTTATACACAGATACAGGTGCACTATTTAATAATACTCTTCATATATACTTCACTAATTAGGAAAACCCTATATTAAATGAAATGCAAAGTCAGGCTGTTATAATCACCTCCTTGGTGAACAGTGTTTTGGGGTAATTGTAACATTGAAAAAAAAGTGCAATATTCACTACCTCAAAGTAAATACTGATGTATTGTTTAATTATGTCACTTGAAGTTTTTTTGTTATACCCTGTAAAAAAATATCTGTTCATTAACAGTTTGCATATTTAGTGATGCACACGTTTAAATTTTTTTATTGACAGTTGTGAATTGCATTATGGGACTTTAATCTCTGCTCTGTAGACTTTTGATGTGGAAATTTAAATCCACAGCTTAACAAAGTGAATTTTATTGACATTCTAGTAGTTTGAAATAATATAATGTATAATAATTAACTTATAAAGAAATAATCTGTAAAATAACAGAAAATGTACTGGCAGTTTATTACAAGGTTTTTGTACCGTAAAATACAATACCAACCCAAAAAATATGTCATGAATCACAAAATACAGAAGCTGCTAATTTACGAATGTTTTTCACAGTGTACTTTTTCATATTTGAGGTATATTTTAGTTTTAAATATATGTTTTACTCCATACATTAATATTTATAACACAAATTAGATCATGAGAAGGTGATAATGAGACTAAAGTGAAATAAAAAAGATATTTCAGTCTAACTTGTTTATGATTTAGAGGAATTGATTGCAACACAAGCGCATTATAACTACACAGGTTTAGCTTACACTTTAGTGAAACTGCAAAAACATACTTCAATAAATGTTTGATTGCAGTTTCTTGATATATGCTATGAGGTAGTGTAAAGCCAACAAACTTTGTTCCTTTTCACTCCAATGATATTTACAGGGATATACTGTATTATCAACAAATCTATGTATCTATGTTTGAATATGTACAAGAAGAATGTGTATCTGAAATGTACGACAAAGTTACCCTAATTAACATTTTTTGAGATTCATAAAAATATATACAGTGCCCATCTAGAGGATTTGTCATCTGACACTTGCAATGAAATGTATCAGGGGTAACATGTTTTACGTTTCACAAAAATGTAGGCTGACACACATTTTTAAGGAGCCTGACTTAAGGAACTGAATGCGTTACAATTGACCTGGTTTCCCCAACACATATGTGCTTCTGAATCTAGATATAGATCACTGATCAATTCACACCTCTCCCAGAAAATCACTCTCTTCTTCCTGGGCTCTGGGCTGATCCCAAACTGTGATCTCCAGCATGCGTTCTCTGAAGTCTCTGCGATGGACGTGAGAATACAGAAACGTCTGGTTCCACTTTGGCTCTGCACTCTTCTTCACCGTTTTTGTCCTTCTTTTGCTTTTGTCACTAAAAGAATATAGTGTGTTTACAAAAGTTAACATACTGCTACAATTTGCTGACTTATTCCCAAACTAAGCTTTGAAAATATAATAAAATGTCTGCCTAATTATTTTTCATACTTTTAGCCCAGAATACATTTTTAAAACTAAGCAAGTTTACAGTACAGAGCTAGTGCAAGGGGAAAAAATAAAAAAATAAAAATTCCAAATACTTCTAAAAGTGTTTTTGAGAGCACCAATCTAAACCTTTGCTTGAAAAATGCTGAATGCTCATTAAAGGGTACATCTATTTGATCAAAAAACACAGTTAAAATCGTAACATTGTCAAATATATTACAATTTGAGTTATTGCAATATTATATCAATAATAATTTATTGGAAACATCTGTTTAATATGTTTGCAGAAACCATATAATTTGTTTCAAGATCTTTTGATGAATAGAAAAAAGAATATTAAAAAATAAACATTTTGTGCAATAGTGCAAACACATTTACTTTCACTTTCGATTGCTCAGTAAAAGTATAATTTATTATTGAACAGCTTTGCATACAAGCCAATAACTCTTTAAAAAAAATGCAAAAAATACAATATATCTAAGATACAATACTTTCAACTTGTTTACCTTCTATCTGGAAGAAAATACATTTTGACGTAGGGATTTCTGGGTCGTCCATCTGGTCGAGGGGGCAGTTCTCGTGCTTGTAGAACATTGACAATAAGCTGATGGCCCACTTTATCATACCATAATTTCACCTTGGTAAAAAGAAATAGCACTTCTTCAATGATCTCAAAGTGTTGGCAGTAAAATATTTTAATGTAAGGAAAAAAAAAAAAAAAAAAAATATATATATATATATATATATATATATATATATATATATATATATATATATATATATATATATACACACATTTATATATATATAAATTTTTATATATATATGTGTGTGTGTGTGTGTGTGTGTGTGTGTGTGTGTGTGTGTGTGTGTGCAAGCGCTGTCACCACACCACCTTGCTGTTCAGGTGAGAAAACAGGGCTAAATATTTTCACTGCAAATATTTTTTTTTTCCCTCTTCACACTCACCGACAGCTGGCCTGGCAGTACAAGAGGGAGGTCTCTCAACATCCCGGGGCTAGTCGGAGACATTACAGAGATGGATGGACGATCCATCTTTTGAGATTCATCTATAGAACTCGAACCAGCTGTAAAATTACATAGTTGACAATTTAAAATCGTTTGATTATTGGTGAAAAGATTTAATAATGAAGAGAAAAATATTGTCTGTTTACAACAAGGATCCTGAAAAATTTTTAAAAGTCTATCTAAAAATAGAAACATAACTGTAAAGTTTAAACATTGATGAATAACAGGAGTGACAAAAAATAACATAAAATGGGATAAAACAACAACAATATAATAATTTAACAATATATTAAGATTCAACATTTCAAAGTTATTTAGTGATGTTTAAACTCAAGTAATTTTATTTTATTTAAGATTGCAAAGATTTATTTTTAATTTGAGACAGTTTCATTTATGTATCTTCAAAAGAATAGAAATGAATAAAGTAACTTTTTTTTTTTCCAGTTTAGAATATAACCGAGCCTTTAATTGTCATTTATACGGGATTTATAAAGCATAAATAGTGCTCACTTTAGAGTAGGTCACAAAACTGGATGAAGTTGAGTTAACAAAGCATTTATTAACAAATAAAACAACTATTACTGTATGCCTGAATAATAAGATACAAAAATGTTAATTGAAATAGTTTATTAATCATTTACTTACGCATTCTTAATAATATTTAAAAACCAGCAACTTCTCTCACATAAATGTTTTGTAAATGATGCAATACTTAATTTAGTAATAAAAAAATAATAATTAACAAAGTATAAAAACACAATCATTAAGCACATTATACATGTTCTTATAAGCCAAGAATACAGCATTTGTATCTGCAGTTATAAACTGCTTAATAAGATTTGTTAATATAGAGTTTATGCTTAACAAATAATGAATTAGCTATTTGATAAAGTTTAACAAATGGTTCATAGTGTGTAAAAGTGTAAACAAAAACATTAATTGATTGATAAAACTATGTAAACAAAATCACATTATTGATCTTAACAGTGTCTGTATATTGTGATTTACAAGTGTTTTTCATTTATTTATGAACATGAATTGATTAGCCAACTCTTTCTCCCTGATGCCACCTCGCACCCGATTAAGCACAATGGGTGCCAGATATTTAGCTCCGCAGCTCCTCGACTATGGAACTCGTTTCCCCTGGACCTAAAAGGCAGTGATAGTCTTTAAACTTTTAAATCTTGTCTTAAGACCCATCTTTTTAAGCTTTTTTGATTATCTTTTATCATGGTATTTTATACTCACGATGTGTTTGCACCTGCAACTTCTTACATGCATTTAAAGTTTTGTTTTATTAATTGTTTTAATTTGTTCTGTTACATGTATGTCTGTTAATGCTTGCTGTAAGGTGACCTTGGGTGGCTAGAAAGGGGCCATTTACAAATAAAATTAATTATTATTAATAATTGCATTATGGGACCCTTGATCTCTGCTGTCGACATTTGATTTCTACAGTTTGACAAAGTAACTTTTATTGATATGTTTGTAGATATACACTTGAAGTCAGAATTAATAGCCCCCCTGAATTATTAGCCCCCTTGTTAATTTTTTCCCCAATTTCTGTGTAATGGAGAGAATATTTTTTCAACACATTTCTAAACATAATAGTTTTAATAACTCATTTCTAATAACTGATTTATTTTATCTTTGCCATGATGACAGTAAATAATATTTGACTAGATATTTTTTAAGACACTTCTATACAGCTTAAAGTGACATTTAAAGGCTAAACTAGGTTAATTAGGTTAACTAGGCAGGATAGGGTAATTAGGCAAGTTATTGTATAATGATGGTTTGTTCTGCAGACAATTAGAATAAAAATTACTTTAAAGGGGCTAATAATTTTGATTAGAGATGCACGATATTTCCGCGGCCATATTGTTATCGTTCAATAAATGATATTTTTAAGATTATCGTTATCTATCATACAGAACTGCCTGCCTCGCGCATGCATGTGTGGAACTTGTTCAGAGTTGTCCAGTGCACTATAATGGATCTGGGAAAGTCCATCCTTTCCTTGTATGGTATTGCTGGGCAGTAATATCTCAGTAAGTAACCATGTTCCTTATCATAGTAGATATGTTTGATAGAGTGCCATTGTGTATTTTGATATCTGATCTGACAGCCTTCACAGCAGCACGGGGTAGAGTTGCGTCGGTCAATGAATCCAGCATATAGGGGCTCTCAACTAGCCGCACATTTTGCCTTTATAGTATGCTCTGTTTGTCATAAAGTCATCTGTGCTCAATGCTCTCAGGAATTGTATCAAAATCAGATTCCGAGGGCAAATCTGCACCCAGAGTTGAGTGAAACTCACAGCGATTTATCATAAACTTTTCATCTATCATTTTTCCTGCAATTGACAGCAAGAATGAACATAGAAGCGTTGCCTGATTGACAAGCAGCAGCTACATGTGTTCAAAAGAATCTAAAATGCCAAACAGGATGAATCTATGCCGCATTTTCTAAAGTAATACAATCTGTATTTGGCTGTTCGCTAAAAGCCTTCATCAAAAGCCGTTTGGACATTACATATTTGTACACATGTACATTACTGTAACACACTTTATTCAAGTACATTTGAGCTGGTTTCAGTCCTTAGCTCTTTCATTTTCATTGTATTTAAAATATATTAAACTTGCTTTATTAAATCCCATTTTGTCATTTAACCTATCATTTTAATGCAACAGTCAAGTTGCATGTTAATTTGCTATGAAAAAAAGGAAATAATAAATTTTTTGCATCCTGATTTATGTGAAATCGTGAATATAGGTGTATATAATCACATTGCAATTTTGAAATTATAGCTGTTTTGCTTTGAGTATAGACTATTCAGTTCATAAGAGCAGTTCAATCTTTTATGAACTTTGCTGTATGAAAATATAACATTTTAAATTATTTCTAATTATCGGCCAATATATATTGGCTATCGGCCTCCATGAAGAGTTATCGGTTTTCGATATCGGTCAAGAAATCTATATCGGTGCATCCCTAATTTTGACCTCAAAATGTTTTTTTTTAAAGAATTAAAACTGCTTTTATTCTAGCTATAATAAATCAAATAAGACTTTCTCCAGTAAAAAAAATATTATCAGACATAATGTAAAAATTTCCTTGCTCTGGTAAACATCATTTGGGAAATATTTTAAAAATAGAAAAAAAAATCAAATACATACATACATACATACATACATACATACATACATACATACATACATTTCAAACTGTTCAAGGTTAAAACATGTTTGAAGAAAGATCAAGGTCCCATAATGCATTTTTTTTTTTTAAGCGGGGGAAAATAAAAACATGAAAAAATATAGAAAACTGCTAATTTACAAATATTTTTACAGTGTAGTATTAAGACTGGCTTTATGTCAAACAATGAAAGTCAATAGAGACTAGCATAAGTCAAGTTCTACATAAAAAAATACAGATTTGATATTCTACTAAACATCTAATTTAATCTCTCACATTAAAAAAAAACTTTTAAATCATAAAATTGTGAGTAAATGATGACATAAAATTAACTTTAGGGTGAGCTACCATACTTTTAAACTGAAGTCACAAAACCTACTTGATTCTAGAGGGGGGTGTGATGTCCCTGGAAGTCTTGGCGTTTCTCTGTAGGAAACACAAAATGGAAACACAGAAGAAAAATACTGTCAGTTGACAGATCATTAGCTTTCCCCTCTGCCAGTTTTTCCACACACATATGCACTGACTTGACTACATATTCCCTTTAGAGATGTCATGGCAAAACTGTCCAGACATAGGAAAGAGTAGGGAAGCGAAGGGCTGCTCTAATGCACTGTAATGGATGAATAATTTGAACTGTGGAAGAAGGGTCTGGAGCATGTAGGGTGACAACGGGGACACTGGCAAGAACAACACTCTCAGTTACTAACTTTACTTACTGATATGCTCTATAGACCTTTTTCAAGAAGTTTTTGGATAGAATTCGTTGAATACATCTTTAACATGCAACAGGAAGAAAAATCGTTGAAAGTCACTCATATAGTCAGTAGTTTGTTTTCTTTTACTTCATTTCCAAATCAGCTGTTCATTAAAACAAACAAATCTTACCCAATCGGTCTGGAAACAACTATTTCCACTTGAGGTGCAGACTGAGACTCCAGAATAATATTATACACTTCCTTTTTAGTTGCTCCAGGCAACGCTTTTCCATTCCACTGCAACACCTCATCGCCTGAAATAAAAATGAAACAATTTAGCACTCCCCAATGCCCTATAGACAGACTGACTGAATAATGAGCTATGAAACATTGCACATTGTTATCCTACCAAACATATCAAAATAGATCTAGAAGAAACACAAATACAAATTTGAACATTCCAACCCTCTTACATAACGCAATCAGTTTTGTAATGCATTACAAGAAACGTGAGTTATGTAATTATTGTAGAGCTAGCTTAAATGTGACCATGTATTCGTTCATCTCACTTGGTGTAATGTGATGTCATCTTTTTGGCAAAAATAACCTTATAATTGTCATGTTAAAAAATATATGTATATTTTCGGGTTGCATGGTTTACCGGTATATGGTAGTATAAGGATAATATGGCTCTAAAGTACTGGCGGTGCCACTGTAGTTTCTAAACGGTAGTATCGTCATTAATGGTTTAGCCGCAATACATAATTTTGCAAGTAGAAAAGTCACTAAAATGCTCACACGCTTGTGCAACAATAGACCATTTTATTTGAATAGTCTGTGGAGCACTTTAAGGTTGCAAAAGTGTGTAGAATTCACACCTTTTATGATAGCTTATTGCACGTTTGCTGATGCTTCAGTTCGAACGCACATCTGAATAAGTTCCTTTCTGTTCCTGTTAATATGATTTAGCAGCTACAACATCTGCAACAACCTCCTAAAAGAAACGATTCACAAAGTGAAATTTTGAATTACTTTGGATTTTTACCTGATAAGATAAAAAAAAAATTTAAATAAAAAAAAAATCCCCCAAAAAACAACAGGAAACATTGAAATTATTTTTGACTGCTTCATATGGCCTAATTTGCTCTTTTTTAAACTAATTTCATTCGGTATAATTTGTATCTTTATTTTAATGTATTTTTGTTATCTACATAAGAAACAAAAAGAAAAAATACATTTTAGGTAAAGTGATGTACAAGTAATTTTTCATTAATGAGGGAATTATGAATTTAATTCAAGTTGGCCTATTATAACATATGAAATATAGTGTTTCTGACAATATTCTGTATTTCATGGATTTGAGTTATGAATTACACTATCAAAATACTACTTGTTATCACGATACTTCAGCTGATATAGCGTAATGTGAATTAATGGTATCACGACAGCCCTACTATATACATATAAATATTTATATATTTATATCATAGGTCTCAAACTCAGTTCCTGGAGGGCCACAGCTCTGCACAGTTTTACTCCAGCCCTGATCAAACACAGCTGATCAAACTAACCAAAGCATTCAAGACTACTAGAGACTACTAAGCAGGTGTGATCTGGAAGTGGTTGGAGCTAAAATCTGCAGAGCTGCGGCCCTCTAGGAATGGAGTTTGAGACCACTGATTTATATTATTACAAATAAGCAAACCCAGTCCACATAAAAGATGAAATATAAAAGTAACATAGGACATTACGTTTCTTTACAAGCAACTAAGTAAAGAAGTAACTCAAAACTGCAATGAATTACTTTAAAAGGGTACTTTCTCCAACACTGAGAGTAATCAGAATTCTTATTAAAATAATCATTTACCTGCTCGTAAATGCCCGACAATGTCAGCCAAACTTCCTTTCTTTACTTTGGTGATAAAGGCCCCCAGTCTACCAGACTCTGTCATTTTCCCACCAACAACCTGGACGGAACGGATAAAAGTGTTTAACATGTTTACTTGCAGTTTCCATGAACAATCTAAGTGCCATTCTTCAGCATCTTTAGATTTACAGTGTGCCGCAAAACTATGGTTACAGGTTCAATTCCTAGAGAACACACAAGCTGATAAAATGCATAATTTAACTATCCTGTAAGTCTCTTTGGTTAGAAAGTCTGCAAAATGCATGAATGCAGTCAGGTACAGAAGTATGATAAAAGAAGATGACAAAAAAAAATCCGTTTAACAGTATAGGCAAATAATAACAAGAGTACAACCATGAATCTGTTACAAAAACATAAAACAATGACACATTACATTTGAACTAAATTGAATGCAACAGAATAAATGTTTTGGTGTGGATTTGTGTGCGCATGTACTATTTGAATGTTTAGCCAAATAGTTTATTAACTTTAGTTAGTTAAGTAGGTCTAACTGACAATTAATGCAAAAAAACAAACAAACAAACAAACAAAAAATTAAAACTATGTGTTCATGGTGCACATTTTCTCTTAAGTTTGCTTTTGAAAACACTATTGGTTGTATTTAAAGAAAGGTTTAGGTCAGTGTGTCAGGATGTGCAGGATGTGTACAAGAAAGATCTACAATGTACAACAAAATGCAGCCTAAGTGACATATTTTTAGTCTCACAACAATGTAGTCTAAAGCAGGGGGTTCCCAAACTTTTCAGCTCATGACCCCAAAATATCAATGCCAGTGACTCGCGACTTCCATCATACTCTGTGGTGGTTATAGACGCACAAACCTTGCACATAATGGCGCGCACACACACCAATTGACCAAAGTTTATTTTTTCATTTTTTTATTTTGAAGAACTCCACTTATCATCCTTTATGTTTAGTTGTGGCCTGTATCTATTTTTATGTATGTGAGTAGCATAAAGGTGTCAGAGACCTTAACATGGTGCCATAAAATCAGTCTGCTGCATCTGAGGCTATTGGTGTCTTTGATATACGTTTTAATAAAAAAATCTAAACACTGATGGCTTTTTATTTGCATGTTGTTTTTTAATGCAACTAACTACTATTTTGTGGGCAAAATATGGTAATTTTAATAGTTTAATCAAATGAATTTGATTTTTGGAAACGACCAAGCGACCCCCCTCATTGCCCAAAGACCCTCACTTTGGGAACCACTAGTCTAAAGCACTTTTTTTTTTCAAGAGGCTAAGATTAAAGGACACAATGCAATATTTTGGTTAACATTCTTATATTTCAGAAAAGTGACAAACAACCTATAGAGTTGTATAGGTCAGCGAACAGGTTAAAATTTTGACACAAATATGCAGCACAGACCAGCAATTACCTTATTTGGCTAGAAATGTGAAACTTGGCGATACAGCAAACCTGAACATCTATATCTGACAAGGCTCTCCTTCTAACAGTGACTGTTCAGCTTGCCTTGCATAACACTGCACTTCAGTTTTATAAAATAATCCATTACAAAATAGTTTGGGAAGCAGTTATTTAGGGACGACATAGTTTGGTGGAGGCAGTATAGCTTTCAGACTTCACTCATATTTTATTTTAGCTTATTGAATTCTATTTTCTGGGTCACCACAGTGGAATGAACCATCATTTTGAGAGTTAATTTTGACTAACTATTTTATATCTTTTATCGTATCATTTTTGTATCAGTATTTTAAATCATTTGTTACTATTTTATTTTATCATCATCAACAGTAATGAACCCAACTTAAATCTAGCACAACCCTTCAAGTGCAAGACAGAGATGTGATGTGATTAGTTGTTGTAAACTGTCATTGACAAGCTCACCTTCAGACCCAGTAGGGAACCGGCTTCTCGTGGCATAGTGGATCGCTTACTTAAAGTGATACGGCCAATCAAATGATCTCCCTCTTTGGATGGCTGCCAACTCACTGGATGCTGAGAGGAACACAATATCACTTTATCAGTAGCATTAATGCTCAACACACATGTGCTGACATGACATGTTTCATGTTCAGATACAAAAACACACTGTAATCAAACACTGATACAGAACAGAAATATGTGATCGAAATATACAGTAGCTGAAATACTTACATGCCACACAGTGGGGTCCAGTGGATGACAGTCCCAGTCACCTGCAGAGTAAAAAGTACATTTTAATAGATACAATAAACAAAGATTGCTTAGATTAGATTTACACAGTCCCAGTTGCCTGTAGAGTAAAATGTACATTATAATGTATACAATGAACAGAGTTTGATTAGATTTGATGTAGAGGAAAAAATGTATAGGTAAACTCTAAAAAAAAATAAGCTCCAAAATGTTTTGTTTTTGCAGTGCCATAAAAGAACTATTTTTGGTTTATTAAAGAACCTGTCAGCAACCATCTCTTAAAAGATATGCTCTTACAGTGTTCATAACATTTTTACTTTTAATTTCTAATTCAATAAACAAACAAACTATGCCTTCACATTGAAACTTATTGTTGAATTGTTGTATTGTTATTTAGGTGTCATTGACAAACTACAAAAGTTTTGTTAAAATATTAAACATTTATAGGGATTTTTTAAAGGATTTTTTAATCTAACTTGTTATGTTACTTTAATTATTAATTTTAGTACTTTAAATTAAGGTAGACGAAAATGAGAAGTGCTGACTTGGAAACTATATGAAGTAAAAAATAAATAAACAAACAAATAAATAAATTAATGAATGAATGAATTAAAATAAATAAATAAATAAATATATAATAATAATAATAATCATAATAAAATAATAATAACAATAGGGTGCAGACTAATGTCACATTACTCTCATGTAAAAAAAAAAAAAAAAAAAAAAAAAAAAACATTCTAAATCCTTTTACTTAAAGTGATAGCTTATCCAAAACTGAAAATTGTTTCATAACTCATTCCTCCTTGACTTTTTTCTTTTTGAGTTTCTTTTTTTTTTTCTTAAAAAAAAATAAGTTGATGGAAAAATGGAAAACCACAATAACCATTTACTAAATTCTAGTTTATCCTATAGAGGATTCTAACACTTTTCAGAATGTAGTTTTGTGTTAAACAAAATAAAGAAACTCATAAAGGTTTGAAACCACTGCTGAGTAAATAGTGATTACATTTTCCTTTTGGGATAAACTATACCTTTACAATACAAGCTTTCATGTACAACATAACAGCAAGCCATGGAACATTAGCTTTTTAACAATTTAATATGCTGTACATGCATTGGTAATAAAATATTAGTTCATCAAAATAACTTTTATAATTAATGTCAGCACATTCACTTCCTTTTTATTAAAAACAAATTAACAATAATTCTCTGCTTCTCTGCTTTGAACCCCTGGATATATATATATACTGCTGATACTGTGTTTTGTCGTTTTCTGTACTGTATTCTGTCTTCACGAAAACAAGACAGGGAGTGTAAAAGAAAGGATGGGAGGATAAGATTAGTAAATGACCCAAGTCAGATTCATGTTGGAGCATGTTTTCTATTGGGCCATGAATCTGACAGGGAACATTATGTTTGCACTTTAGAGTAGTTTTTTCTTCTGCTTTTTTAAACATACTTTCTTGAGTCTTGAAACACATATGCTTACACCCAACATAGTTTATACCAAGCCTCAATTATGTAGCATATTTAAAGCCATTCTGCAGTGAATGACAGTGAATAATGTAATAATTTAGCTTCTTTTCTCGCCAAGGGTAAATTCACAGCTAGCATTTTGTATCCAAAGTTCACACAATTACATAATATTTTCACATTTGGATCATTTACATAATTTGACAGATATACAACTTAATTAGTTAAAACATTATCACACCAGAGACTTTTCAAACCAAGTGGCCTGAAGCTAAGAGCAATGGGAACAGAAAAAGTATAACTGCACTTTGGCATGGGTTAAACAAAACTGAATATAAAAATATTTCAAAATTGAACATGTTGCATCCCAGGACTGATGCAAGTCAGGCAGTCACTCAGCGATTTTATGTGAGAGAGCTGCTGACCTAATTCCCAAATCTGGTGCCCTAATTTTTTTTTCCCAAATAAACAAACACAGCTTTACAGCATGAATCAGCATGCTTCACAGACCCACAGTCAGACTCAGAAATAGGTATAATGACGTATGTAAAACGATGCTATCTAAGGCAATAAGGCAAAGAAAAAAATAATAAAAAATTAAATATACAGTTTAGGTCAGAATTATTAACCCCCCATTTGATTTTTTTAATATATAAAAATAATGCTTAACAGAGCAAGGACATTTTCACATTATGTCTGATATTTTTTTTTTTATCATTTATTTGTTTTGTTTTAGCTAGAATAAAAGCAGTTTTTAATTTTTAAAAAATCATTTTAAGGTCAAAATGATTAGCCCTTTTAAGCTATTTTAAGCTAGTCTACAGAACAAACCATCATTATACAATAACTTGCCTAATTACCCTAACCTGCCTAGTTAATTAACCAACCGTTGAAATTGCTCTTTAAGCTGAATATTAGTGTTTTGAAAAATGTCTAGTAAAATATTATTTACTGTCATCATGGCAAAGATACAATTAATCAGTTATTAAAAATTTGTTATTATAACTATTATGTTTAAAATGTGTTGAAAAAATCTTCACTCCATTAAGCAGAAATTGAGGAAAAAATAAACAGGGGGGCTAATAATTAGAGTAAATAGAGTGCAACTGTGTAGAGTAATGATGTTCATAACTTAGGTTAGTAACTTTTAAATTTTGGTTCATGATTATTAAATACAATTATTAAAAATGTATCAAAATAGAACATTCTGTGCTGAAGTGATTGAGGCTGTCTAGATTCTCATAAAAGCTTACCATGCACTTTAGCTGAGCATGCATTTAAGAGCAAATGGAAAACACAGATCTTTAATGGAATGTTAATTATTTGCATTCATCAAAACTAAACAAGTCAAGTTTACACTTATAAGATTGTAGAAAGTGCAGAATAGCAGTTTAACTTCTACCGTATTCCTGGTTTGCATTTTCTGTGCATACTAATGACAATTAAGAAATGCTGAATCTGTTTGTGTGTGTTTCTTGAGGAACCCAGGTTATTCTCTATTTTGTAGGAAACAAATGCTCCTACAAGGATTCAATATACATACATACATATATATATATATATATATATATATATACCCTCTAAATCCATCAGACCTATTTTTTGTAAAAGAGTATTTTCTATCAGGTTCAAAAGATTTAATTTATAGGTAATGATTCAAATAATGTAGTGTAAAAACATTGTGAAACATCAATATCTGTGAATTGGCCATTAGTATTAAAATCTTATCAGATGTATAGGTATTGTGAAGTAATACAAATAATATATTGTTTTATACATTATATTTATCTTTTAAAAATTTGCTCTCATTAGCAAATAAAACACAAGGTCTACTGGGCAAAATGGGGATGTCTTTTAGACACGTGTAGAAGCTGTCATTCATTCATTCTCACCATACTCAGTTTTTGTCTCTTTTTGTCTCTTGTTTATCCTCAAAGCATCCACATGGGATAAAAGAACAGCATCTTAACTTTGTCTTTAGTGAAATGCAGTTGCCTTTTAATGTATAGTAAATCTGACTTATTCAAAGTAATGTTGCTGCGCAAGAAAATGTCATTTCTTTTTCTTATAAAGCACAGAATTTTAAGGTAAATGATATTTTCATTCACTGACTGTCGGACAGGCTCATTCAATTTATCAAACTCTGTCTTTTAGAATCGAAATCGAAAGCGGAATAAAATAGTCACGTCTTAAAACTAAGTGTATCAGCGTGCTGCTACATTGAAATCGATTTGCGTCTTCTGATTGGTTCTCGGGATACAACGTTTATTTGCTGTCATAGGCAAGTGGTGTTTAGAGGCTTTTGCCAACAAACTGCTATTTCTGAATGAGCTGACGCTGGGATTTAGATGATTTGAAGCAAATCTATTTGTTGACGGTGTACTTCGTGCCTATATATATATATATATATATATATATATATATATATATATATATATATACACACATACACACACATACATATATATATATATATATATATATATATATATATATATATATATATATATATATATATATATATATATATATATACACACACACACACACACACACACACAGTTTATTTTTAAATATTTCCCAAATGATATTTAACAGAGCAAGGTGATTTCCACAGTATGTCTGATAATATTTTTTGTTCTGGAGAAAGTCTTATTTGTAATATTTTGCCAAGAATTAAAGCAGTTTTTAATAAAAAAAAACCATTTTAAGGTCAAAATTTTTAGCCCCTTTAAGCTGTATATCTTTTCGATAGTCTACAGAACAAACCATCATTATACGATGACTTGCCTAATTATGATAAGCTGCCCAGTTAACTTAATTAATCTAGTTAAGCCTTTAAATGTCACTGTAGCTGCATAGAAGTGTCTTGAAAAATATTTAGTAAAATATTATGTACTGTTATTGTGGCAAAGATAAATTAAATCAGTTATTAGAAATGAGTTATTAAAACTATGATGTTTAGAAATTGGGAAAAATAAACAGGAGGGCTAATATTTCTGACTTCAACTTCATCTATTGCACTTATAGCCAAGTCATAAATAGCTTTTTTTTTTTAGAAATATTTTAAGAAAACCTGCTACTGAAAATACCTGAATGTCGAAAAATGGTACCATGACCTCCACTCACACTCTCACACATGTTGATATTGGTGGTTTAAGAGGATTCTTCATTAGTGTACAGATTATATGGCCCTGGCTCCACCCTAAACCCAAGCCTCACAGGAAACCTGTGTCAAAATCTGAATGAGGTAAAGTGTAAAGTATGATTTTTAAGAGTTTTGAACTATTTTAATAAAAATAGTTATAGTTATGACCTATGTCATTATGCAAACGTCTGTCCTCGCAAACCATCAAAACCAGTAGACACACACACACAACAATATATGTGGAGGTGTGGGGATTTGCCAAAGTCTTCCATTGTTTTTATACTATTGATTTTACACTGACATAACAACGTTTTCTGCTCACTAAACTAACTCTAGCCCTCAATCTAAACCTTACAGAACATAACTCTTGTCAACATAATAGATCATCTATTTTTGCTGTGGGGACCAATATATCTGAACAAAATGTCAGGTTTTACTCTTCTTGCTCTCACTTTTGAGTTCTCACACACAAAATTACACAATCAATTTGTTTAGACTAATTGCCACAATGATCACTGAAAAATACAGATTTGCCACTGTATCTGGATATATTACAGTATCACAGAGAAATTCTATAAATATATTGATGTATTTACAATAAAAGGAGTTAAATGATCGCCCACCTTTTTCACTAACACTTTCGATCTCCACATCCTCACAGCTGGTGTATTCAGGCGTGGAACCTCCTTCTTCTTCTGAGCTACTGATGGACATCTGCCTTTTGTTGAGGCCTCGTTTGGGTCTGTAGGCTCTTGGTGGAGGTGGCCGTAATGACTCAGACTGGTCTGAGCTGAGAGAAGAATCTTTACGCATGATTTCTGCAGCTTTTTCCCGCTTGGCCCTGTGCAGAAAAGCTGCAGACCCAGGTTCCAGATGCCCCTTTGGGCCCCAATCCTGTCCATCCCTGAGGTCTGGAGGCCCAGTAAGGCCCATTTGAGGGCCACCGTGGCCCTGTTTGAGGGACCCTTGCCCCCCAACACCACCCCCCACGGTCCTGTCCACAGAATAAGCTCGATGGTTTTCTAAAAGAGCCTTGCGGTCCTCATTGCTAGCTACTCGTTGCCTGCTAATGCGATTTCCAGCAGCTTCGCCACCATCCTGCATCAGGCCCACTTCATTGATGGCCAGGTCACTGTGATGACGCTCCTGGCGCATTTTGGAGACTTTGGCATGCATGCGCATTTCTTGTTCCTCCTTCTGCGGTTTAACAGGGTAGCGGGCTAGATTGGGGTCACTACGGTAACGGGTCTGGTACTCTTCCTCTCGTCTTTGCCGCTCTCGCTCTTCCTCCTCCTGTCTTCTTCGCCGCTCAGGGTGGGTGGGATCGTCCTCTTGTGAGTGGTCTTTCTCTAGTCGTCTACTATCTCGATTCTCACCTGGGGCTCGGTCTTCAGAGGCCTGCGACGATAATCTGGCTGGAGCTCTTCTTCTCTCTCCACGTCCAATCACTTTTCCATTCTGCTCATGCATGGACACTGGCCTCCTCCTGTTATTAGTTAGACAAAATAGGGAAGACTAATAGTGAAAAATTGTGTTTGGAGTTTACAAGTTTACAAATTTTTTTTCCCAAATTTTATATTTCATTGACTCCATATCAATGATTAGAAGAATTAAGCATTATCAAAACTGATCCACTCAATTAAAATCATCAAACTTTTTACACAATATTGAGGATTTTGCATTTTGTTTATGTTTTATGGTAACAAAAATGTTTTATTTTTATATTTTATGTTTTTTTTTTCATTTTATTTTTTTATTTGACCTGAAAGTGAAATTTAAATTTTGGTGGATTGTGAAGACAGAGTTACATGCCTTGTATTTCTCACGCAAACTGGTAATCAGCTCTGAAAAGCCTTTTTAAAACGTTAAAAAAGATAACATTTTAATTGATCTTCATTTTCTAATGGTTAGATTGTAAAATAAATGAAAGTACTATTTTCACATATGAGTAAGAACGTGTGTTTTCTTGTTTAAACATCATTATAATAATCATGTTAGATTGTGTTAATTATAATCAAACATGTTCTATCATTTTGGACTGCAGTGCAGACATGAGGATTTACATAATCTCGTTGACATCTAAAAGAAACTGTGAACTTTGAGAAGAATGGATTGGAAAGTGTGAATTTATGAAGTGCTAAATGTGTCCTTCTCTGGATCTGTGCCAGATCACATGACCCAAAAACATGTAAACTCATGTGTTTCAAATTGTGGGAATTCAAGTACAAGAAGGATTTAGCTAAATATGCATCTGATAGGAAGACAGACAACAGACGAGATTGTTTTTAAAGAGATTATAAGGCAGGAGATGTAGTCCACACACTGCCTGTTGAAAACAGGTCAGGGCAAACAGATTTTGTTGAAATATGCAGCCTAAAATAGAACAAATTGTGAGTTGGCAGTGGGGATGTGTAACCCTACATTTAGAAAATTCAGTTCTAGGAATCCAAGGGAACCCAATGATAAATTGGTCTTAGAGAAGAACTGTATAACTTTTTTATCATTTGACAAGTAATCTTAAAAATATGATGATGTGGCTCAAAATAACATTAGATAATTTTAATGAATAAATATTAAGTTGTTTTTTATTAATTTATGTTTGGTAATACTACATTACATTACATGAAAATGATTTGGGTACTTAACCTTACAGAAAAAAACACATGAGACTCATAAATCAAAATCACAAAAACAATTAGTGAACACGTGAAACAATTAGTTAAAAAAGATTTACAGAATTTTATATCATTTATCTTTTAAAAACCACACATTAAAATGAACACTCCACTTTGTTTTTGGAATTGAACACTGTAAAAATGATTTGTGAATTAACAATTTCTGTATTTTGTGCTTTCGGTTTCCACTATGGAACCCTTGATCTCTGCTCTGTCTTCTTTCAATGTAGAAAATTCAACTCTACAGTTTAGCAAAGTGACTTTTATTGACATTTAATCATTTAGTTTTTAGCTTGAAATAATGTAATGTTTAAAATATTAAAGAGAAATAAATCTGTAAAATAACAGAAAATGTACTGGCAGTTTATTACAAGGTTTTTGTAATAAAATATATATACCCAGACAATATACCAATTTAAACTATTAAAAAAATAAAAGTCATCTTATAAAAGTCACCTTTTTAAACTTTCCATGGTTAAAAGTTGTTGGAACACAAAAACCAAAATCCCATAATGCAATTCAAAAGCATAAATAAATGTGAAAAATAAATAAAATACAGAAATCTGCTAATTTACAAATATTTGTTACAGCGAATGCTCAGTTTACAACTCAACTATAGAGATAAATATCTCTAAATTAGATATAGAGGTTTTTTAAATTTTTGATTTCATTTAGCTGTTCTCCAAGTCAGGGTTAGCTCAGCATAAATCATTGAATTGGATTAGACCATTAGCATCTCACATATAAAACATTTTTTAATTAAAAAAAAAAAAAAAACTTTTATCAAAGTTTTGATAAATTTCTAGTTAAAAGCCAGATATTTCTGTAGTTACATTGTGTACTAAGAATAAAAAGTGCTATTATCTACATTGATATTGCTAGGAACTATAATCTCATTATGGTCAAAGATTAGAAAATACAGACTGTAGAATACAGTTATGGTCTAATGATCAAGGAACTTGATTGCACCTGCTGCAGCCATGGTACAGCACCAAAGTTCCTGAATCATTACCGCAGAATAAGAATATAGTTCCTAGACATATCTATTGTAAAATAAGCCTTTTTCTACAAAAAAGTGTAGAATTCCTTTAATGTGTGTTTCACATGTGTTCCATGTTTGTTACAAATTTGAGCATTTTAAACACAACTAAAGATTTTTTTCTTTATTTATTTCTGCTCATAAGTTCAAAAAAATTACAATGTGTGATATTGATGGTTCAATTAAATTCTTCTGAAGATTGGTTCATTTAATTCGGGCTTTTTAGCATTAATTATGGCAAACAAAAATTCTAACAAGCTTGCTGGTCAAGCAGGAGTCATTGAGGTTTGTTGCTAACAAGTTTGCTCTTCTGCTAGTGAGATTTGTTCTCATGCACCAAGCAGAATTGTTTTATATAAATTTACCATGTGTGTTGACCAATAAATTTGATCTGAATTAAATCTGGTAATCAATAATAACAATTATATTCTGATTTGTGTATCACAGACTCATAAATACTAACTTAGATTAAGTCACAAGGTTTTTCTGACAATTTGGGCATCCAATGGAGTTACAAGAAATAGTCACAGGTTTTTTTGTAATACTTTAAAGTGATCAAGCATTTTTGAAACCTAAAACCTAAAGAGTCAATATTCGAAGACTATTGATTTATGATGTGCATGTGTGTAAAGGGTGTACAGTTTTTGGCCTACTTTTCTCTTGGTGGTTCACTGCGGGAGCGTGAGGCGGGCATTGTATCTGCTCCCTTTGGATGGTCACCGGGACCAGCGTTGGGTAGCAGAGTGTCGTTGGCACCCGGAACCTGGGATCTGGAGCGCAACTTCCTCTCCTTCTCCAACTCAGGGCCACTGAGGGGAGAACCCACACTAAGAGGCCTCCCCCCGGGCCCTGATGAAAACCATTCTCCCGATTTAGTTAGGATTTCCTGCTGTTTCCTGCACAGGTTACATACCCACATCACCTGCATAGATAAATGCACCTGTTATTAAGACAGGCAGAGATTGATAATCAGTGCAAATGATCAAGATTTACAGCATAGCTAATATTTCAGACTTCACAATACTTGAATTAATTGTAAGAAACCATTTAAAAGACGTTTTAAAAATTGACAGTATGACACACAGACATAGACACATCATTTACATTCATACAATGAATAAACACATTCACACATACCAAACATAGAGGCAAAGAACATGAGGTATAAATAATGAGCTGTAATAATATAACACTAAACAATCAAGATCAATCGGGTATAAAAGTTAGATCTAATTCTTTGCAATATTTTCCTAAACCTACACGATGGCTATATTTTGACAAATGAGTCCAAGTTTGTATATCTAGCATCCTCAGTACAAGGTTTTAAAGTTGGCAGTACCTAAAGACACCATAAATAAAATAACACGTTTTCAACATATCGTCCATATTGAAACAGGAAGATGGGATGGCACATTACCAAGAAACTTTCACAAACAAACTATAAGAACGTGTGAATTTTTAAATATTGGCCAATACTGATAAATTACACTTTATATTAGAAAGCTGCTATCTGATATGTAGACCAATAAATATAAACCTGATCTGAATTTAATCCAAGCTTGTTTACAAAAAACAAAAGACAGTGGCAAGTTCAGTGGACAACTGATAGAATTGAAAAACCTTTTTTGCAGGAATCCGTTAGGAATCATTCCTGTAGTACAAAAAAAAATCTAAATCAGACTGATGTTTCACAGTAAACAATATTTTAAAAAATCAGAAAGGTTACAGAAAAATTTATGCTGCTCTGAAAGTTCCAATGAGCACAGTGGCCTTCATCATCTGTAAGTGAAAGATGTTTGGAACCACAAGCACTCTTTCTAGAGCTGGCTGCTCATCTAAGCTGAGTGATCGTGGACGAAGGGCTGATCAATAACGCGATGGTTGCTCTGTCTGAGCTCCAGCGTTCTTCTGTGGAGAGAGAACCTTACAGAAGGACAACCATCTGTACAGCAATCCACTAATCAGGCCTGTATGGTAGACTGACCTGACGGAAGCTACTCCCTATTTGGAATTTGCCAAAAGGCATCTGAAGGACTCTCAGACCATAAGAAACAAAATTCTCTTGTCTGATGAGACTAAAATTCAACTCTTTAGAGTAAATGCCAGATGTTATGTTTGGAGAAAACCAAGCGCCATTCATGACCAGGCTAATGCCATCCCAAAGCATAGTGGTGGCAGCATCATGCTGTAGGGCTGTTTTTTAGCAGCAGGAACTGGAAGACTAGTCAAGATAGAGGAAAAGATGAATGCGGTAATGTACAGAGACACCCTGAATAAATACCTGCTTCAGAATGCTCTTGACCTCAGACTGGGGCGACGGTTCATCTTCCAGCAGGACAATGACCCAAAGCACACCACCAAAATATCAGTAGAGTGGCTTTACAACAACTCGGTAAATGTCCTTGAATGGCCCAGCCAGAGCCCAGACCTAAATCCTATTGAACATCTCTGAAGAGATCTAAAAATGGCTCTACACCATCGCTTGTCATATGTAGAATTTTTTAGGAAATACATGAGTTTAATCCATTTTGGAATAAGGCTGTAACATAAAAAATGTGGAAAAAGTGAAGCGCTATGAATACTTTCCAGATGCACTGTATATACTGTATATATTTTCATTTAGTATATCCAATGAAAGTCCACACAATAAAAAAACATTTTCATGCATGTAAAGGAATTGATCAACACACAAACTCATCAAACTTGCTTACTAATAGAAGTTTGAAAAGAACAAATGTTAGTGGTTTTATTTAAATTAACAGCTCATGTCATAGGGGAGTTTCTTTTACAATCTCTTGATGATTTTTTTTAAAATCATCAAAGGTAATGTCTTTGGGGTCGGTAGCAGTGCAGGGTAAGATATTTTAAAAACGTAAATAAATGACTTATTACATCATTATAATTGTATTTAAATTACTTTTACAATGACTTTGTCTGAAAAGTAACTCAATTACCTGTTTCAAATTAATGACACCACATTTTAAACATATTGACAATTTTTTATTCCATTCTTTCTTAGGCATGAGCAACTGTTGCACAAATCATTCTTCAGCTGATCAAAACTGGGTTATTATGTAAATTATATAAACAACAAAAATATATATACAGTATTTATGTACATTCTCTGCTTCACACTACCTTATATACAGCTTATATTTTCAAGAACTAATTACTCCCTTGTCTTAAGCATTTTCAATTATTCTGATAAATGTATACTTCTAAAACAGAATTATTTCACAAAAATATATTTGTATAACACAAAAAATATGATTGATCTTATTCTCTGAACTTACACAAATTAATAACAAAAAAAGTCATGACAACTTGTGTTTTTATCTTAATTTAGAAAGTCAATCAGGTTTCAACTTATTCTTTTAAACAACTTTAAGTTAAACAACTTTGAACTTTTAAGAACTTTAAACTTTTTTAACAACTTTTAAGTCAGCTTAGTTGATGTAAGTTAAAATGACTTGCAAAGTTGAATTGGTTCATCTTAAAAATTTAAGTGAGCAACATTTTTTACAGTGTACAGCACCATTAAATTCATGTTTTAAGGCAAGTACACTATAAGAAACTGTAATTAAATTACCTGAAAACTAAAAGCAATCCCCTATATTATTTTTTTTTCATTACAGTAATAATTGGGTACTTTGTATCTAATTACACCCAACACTGTTTGGTAGGTAATCTATAATGCTATAAAAATGTGATGTACAGTATCTTCTGAATAAGAAACAGAAATCTGTCATCCTTTTCTTCATCTGTGTAGATTTTTTGCAATGCAAATGCATCAGTTATTATATCATAAGCCTCACATTTATCAATCTGCTTCCTCCCATCATTTTCCTTTTCCCCAATGAAGCCCTATTATTGAGCCCTGTAATGGTTCATTCATGAGATGGATGGCTGAGTCTGCCTAAAATACCTCAGCCGACACCATATTTCATCACTTCCTCCCCCTATATTTCTCTCATTCTCTCTTACACAGACACACACTCTCTCACTTGCTTTTTTTGTTAGCTAACCAACTTGACAGGCCTGATCTGACATGATTAGCAGCAATGCTAAATCAAACTAACAGCTCTTGACTTGACAATGAGTTCATGGCTTTAAAAGCACAAAGGTCCAATCTATTGATTTTGCATTAGGCTCTTAAAGCAGCTTCAGAACGACAGTAAATCTGCTTCTACTACAACACATGACGGTGTCCATGCTTTTTCCTTCTAAATAATATTTGATTGAGAAGAACCCTGATCTCAGTGATTGTTAGCTCAGGAAGGAAGCCAAAGGTCTATGCGATACATAAAATGTGTAAATCACATGGACACCCTTCAAACGACGCTGCATGTTTTATCAGCTGGATGAATGGTGAGAACGGAAAAGCTGACATCCTCTGTAAAGCCTGCATCGTTTTAGTCATCTTTAGCACTCTGTGATCAGTCGCAAATGGGTTATGAAAGCAAGAGCTTATATGATGCACAAAAACAGGATCTTCTGCAACTGGCAAAGCCATGAATGCATCCTTTAAGCAATAACCATCTGCAAAGTTATAACATTTCATAAAAGTTTAAATATTGTATGCCACAAACAACAGTACTCACATGGTGGCATCCCTGATGACAGATCCCCCATCACAGAGTAAACCTTCAACTCCATCAAAATCCAGAATAAATGTCCTTAATTGCCAGTGCCGACAAAAGCGTCGCATTTCGGTTTTGACCTGATCTTAAAAAGAGACGAGAGGCTGTTCTAGGACAGTATGGATATGAGGGAGAGTGAGAGAAAGGGAACGAGAGAGCATCATGGCCTGATTGGATCCAGTTGGCACGACTCCAGCGTAATCTGAGGTAAATCAGATGTGCAGAGGCCCACAGCTGTCAGCCAGCCAGAGAAACACTCTCAGGAAGGATTAGCAATCCCTGCTAATCCTACCATGCTACTGCTAGCCTTTGCTAACCGTTATTCAATAGTGATGAGAAAATGCAGCTCGTGGTCTTCTCTACGACATAACTGAGAAACTATGGTTGCCAGTTTGATCTCAAAAAGAGGAATCCAGGGTCAATGGTTTATTGTGAGTAATTAGCTCATTTTGGGGTGGAAACTGGTTTAGGATCACAAGAGTTTGAGACACCTAAAAATGCTAATATGTTCTGCAAAAGGATAGCTGTGTAGATGTCTGGATTACTCAGCACTAGTTTTGTGCAGTCGAGGATGGGTAAAATAATCCAAGGATTTAATCCTTGAATTAGACAAAATTCGAGCTGCGCACACAACAGAGAATTCACTTTCTCTCCATTTTATTTTGTTGCTTTTTTTTCCACCGAAGGCCGGTTTACAACAATATCCAGGGCAGCTAAAGCCATTAAAGCTTCACATCTTGTGAAGGCTTGATTCTAGCTGTTCTCAACTATAGAACCATGGGAGGGTAAAAATCAAAAACAGCAACAAAAATAAATAAAATGTGACCTTGCAATAAGACCATTGTTATCACAGAAGAGAGTGAGAGAGGAAAAGATTAAATCAGAGAGAGAGTAAGAACAGTAGTTTTGCCGTATTCCTGAATAGCCTGAATAGGATTTACTTGCGCAGGCAAATCACTAAACTGAACTAAGTATCAAAAGACCCCATAAAAATCAGACAGTAAACAAGCTTAATTTAATTCAACTCCAGACCTGAGGTCAGCATATATGAAAGAGGGAGGGTGGTTGTTGGTTTGGAGAGATGAAAAACATTGTGTGCATGTGTGTGGGTGTGTGTGTACATATGTGTGCGTACATTTAAATGGATGTAAATACATTTCTCTATGGTTCTGTAAATGTGTGTTAAAGCCTTCCCTGCTTTAATGAATACTGTTCTCCATGGCAACCAAATCAGTGACAGAAGCCTCCAAAATAGATAATTATTAACATCACAATTATGTGCATTTATAATTGATACTTACATAATTCTTAATTTTCATTTGTGAACATCCTAAGGTTGTATTTTCAGTGTTCCTTCATATGCCCCTTTTTCCTTTGTTGCATTTTATAGATATATAAAGTATATAATGACAGCATTATAATTAACAACAACAACAGCAACAACAACAAAAATAATAAGCATTATTAATAATAATAATAACAAAGATAAAAATATTATTGTTTTACAAAAACGAGCTTAAAGCTGAAAAACGAAAGTGTCGCGGTTTTTAAGGTGGACCGAATAGAGTCAATAAGAAGCTGCGAATAAAAAGCTGGATTCAGCCTCGTCCTTCCTTATCGCAAACACAAACAGCTGTCTGGTAAGTTAGTGACTGCTCTGTTTTGTTTGAGGTTAATTAATGTGATATTGTAACGGTCACTTAATGTTTGATAAGCATTGTGTATAAATGTCCTGTTTAAGAGGACTATTTCTGTGGTCGTTTTACCTTTGATATGTAAGCATGCATGTATGGGAGCTCAGTTCAGTTCAGCGAGCTCTGAGAAGTTTGTGATGGTCGCGCTACCACTGTATCATTCTTCTATTTCAATAATGTAACGTTTTATTTTGCAACGGATGTTTGAGTGTCTTTTTCTTTACCTTTTGCCTACTCGTTGTTGACTGGCATGCATGTTTTCGACAGCCCTTGGGAGAATTGCATAAAGGCCGATAGGAAGAGCGAAATAGTTCCTGTCTCTTTTTTTTATTCCATAAAGTCTCCGGGTAAACGCTGGGACACCTGGCACCCGTCACAGGACCGACGGCAACAGAGAAATACAGTAGACTGTAAGAGACTGTAGGGAGAAATCTCTGTAGATGGATGGCATTTCATGTCACATTCAGCCTTATAATCTTAAAGCAAAATCAGCTGTTTTGTCATCCCCTTAAGGTGGTCACACACCAGAAGCGCTGCTTCACATTACACTATAGAGAATCATTCAAATACTAGCTCTAAAGTTAGTGAAGTAGTAACAACTTCTGCTGTTCTGACGTCAGCTGCAGATGTGAATGAATGGTGGAAGAAAGTAGTTCCTAACACAGAGGGTTTCAGACTCTCCATGTTTATATACACTATTGTGCCGTCGAACTGTTGTATAAACGCAAGTATAAATGAGAAATATCATACTCGTAGCAGTGCGATATAGCTGTATATCAGCACTGGTGGGAGGTGTGCATTGGCACAAGGCCGCAGGCCATATATATGGGCGAAGCAGTGGCGCAGGAGGTAGTGCTGTCGCCTCACAGCTAGAAAGTCGCTGAGTTGCTGGTTCGAGCCTCGGCTCAGTTGCCATTTCTGTGTGGAGTTTGCATGTTCTCCCTGCATTCGCGTGGGTTTCCTCCGGGTCTTCCAGTTTCCCCATCAGTCCAAAGACATGCGGTACAGGTGAATTGGGTGGGCTAAATTGGCCGTAGTGTATTAATAAAGGGACTAAGCTGACAAGAAAATGAATGAATATATATATATATATATATATATATATATATATATGTTGCTTTTCTCATTAAAAGTATCTGTGGCATTATGTAAACAAACTGTAATGAAAAGGTTTCAAATATTCAACATTAAATTCTATTAATTTTGTTTAATTGACACAAGGGTTTAAAAAAATAAATTAAAAAATAAAATAAAAAATAAAAAATAAAAATTTTTAAAAAATAAAAAACAAGATCATTTTAAAACTCTATCAATAAGCCCTGAAGGAGAGTAAATATAAACAAGTGAACATAATGGCATGACTAAATTACATACTGCATGTATGATACTAAAGAAAAGTGAATGCAGGTGGGAGATGACAGTGAAAAATAAGGCAGACTATTGCTTTTCCAGTGGTCTGGGGAAAAGGACTGGGGCTCAACTGTGCTAGTTCAGAAGAAATGGGTTATGAAAAATAACTGCCTTCTTCTCAAAAACTGACAGATCTGCTGACACAGTCTCCATTGCACACCCCAAAGAGCAAACTTGCCCATACATCACATAAATACACGCACACTTGCTTCCAGTGAAGCACTCAAGGGAATTTAATATTAAAACAGACACCTGTACCAGGCTGCCTAATGTCAGCACCAGTTTAAAAAGCAAGCGATCACTTGATCTTTTGAAAAACAATTTTCAATTTTCATAATACCTCGTTCTGCTTAAGAAAATACTATATCCGTTTTAAAGCACTCATACAGTAGCTGTCAAACATCAATCCAAACACCTCATACAGGCTCCTGAAGGACTTTCACATTTGCTTGGCTAAGCTCAATCACTGGCAGGCTAAAGAAAGACTGAAAGGAGGAATAGCATGTGCGTACATCAGCATTTGTGTACTTCATGTTAACAGAACAGGGATAAATAGGGTCCCAAGCCAACTGCTGGTCAGAAGGGAGGCGTTACACTGGTAAATAAAGCTCATTCCTTCACCTAAAACATGGCTAATGGCTAAGCTAAGCATTTTTTGCACTAAAAGACTGTAAGGAAGAGACTGCTTTTTTATCCTGTTAGCCAGCAGCAACCATATTTCTCTTAAATCATTTTGCACTAGTTTTCCAAAACATTTCCACTAGTGAGTAAATTTAGCATAGTTAGCAGGTACATGCTAAAAGCTGATGGCACTTTGAATATAATTAGTCTAAAATGTCCTCATAAATAAAAAAATAATAATAATGGTTCTTTTCCTCAAAATATTGCCACAATAATTCAAAGATGCAGAAACTATGTAATATATACATTATTAACATAAGTGCAATAGAAACAAAAGCATTTCCAGTCATTTCAGTGTCAATGACCAACTTTGCAGAAAAAAAAAGTAACAATGTAAATATAAGCATAGACATAAAATCGTTTTTTTAATATGAAAATACCAATGGAAAATTTATTTAGTGTAAACGGTTAGATATTTGATTGTGTTTTTGCAGTAACTTACTGGCAGCACTGTTGCCAGCAAGTTACTGTAACAATAACATACCAGTAAATGTGTTTTTCAGTAGCAGGGCCCAACCGCAATTTCATTTTACAGTAGAATAACCTTACCGCTACTCATTTTTGGGCAAGCTACTAGGAAAATGTAATGAGCTAAGCTATTAGTTCCTCTACCTAAAAAGTAGCTTAACTACACCGAAAGCTACATCCTCAGAAATTTAGCAAGCTAAGCTAAAGTTACATGGCAAAAGTAGCTTAGCTACATATAAGCTATTTTTATTTTTTATTTTTAAACAGAACCAACTTCAATCCAAATGAAACATATGAAGCATAATTGTGAATTTCAGTAATTTACTGCAATTAACATGCTGCTCCAAACAAAAACATTTTTTTACTAGAAAGCAAAAACAAAAAGGTCAAAAAATCCTGTCTTGCACATAAAAAATACTATAGTAATGTGTAGTAAAGGGAAATATATAGAAAAGTGTATTATATAAACACTATGGTATTATATATATATAAACACTACATCATACAAATACTATATATAAGCGTAACATAAATATATATGTTATAATATAAACATATATGTTTAAAACACTATAGTATTTAAAATATTTTATTTACTGTATTTACATTAAACAACTAATTTTATAATTTTTCATGTGCACTTGGGCACATTTTCAGAACAAACAGTGGATAAATTTAAAATTAATTTAATTCTAACAAGAGCACAGCATCAGAAACAAATTTAAGACATGTACTTCGAGGTATGGTACTGCTTGGGAAATAATTCCTCTACAGTCATCTATCCATTAAGCAAGTTTCTCATGTCGACATCACCGACCGGAGCGAGAGGTGGCAGTAACTCACTAAAAAGTTTGTTTTCGAACACAGTAAACCACGAAGAAGAATTCACCATTCTCACTATCATATGGATTTATTTTCATTGGCCAGACCCCAGCTTCACAGCTCTGCGAATAGTGATGGCGTCACTTAATGATCCGCAATCGGTAAATGTAGCTTGTGTGGACGCTACTGCGCTACTTGCTTAAAATAATAGCTTCGCTACTTAAAAGCTATTTGATTTAGAAAGTAGCGACGCTACCGCCACGTTACTGAGAAATATAGTTAAGTTAGTAGCATAACTACTTGCAGCAACACTATTGCCCAACACTGTTGCAACTTATTTTTATGGTAAAATGCCCTTTACCACATTTTAATTCAGTACGTGTACTGTGATTTCTTTACATTTTACACTAGCAGTAAAACAAAACAAAACAAAAAAAAATGTTGACAAGTGACTGTTTTTTTTTACATAAATGGTCTCATTTTTGTCTTCATCTACAGTAGCAGTACTTGATTACTTTGATTACAGTAGAATACCACAAAGTCCTAATATGCAGTAAGTTACTGTAAAAGTTTCAAAGTGACCCACAATGCAGTGCATTTTACAGTAGTGAACTGTATTTTACTGGGTGTTTTTGCAAGTGAATAACTAAAGTTTCAAGTCTAACAGTTTACATAGTATTACACAACAAACTAACACCACAAAGATTGACTCAAGATTTTGTTATGTGCATGGATGTTAATACTATTTGCCATATTGTGATTTGGGTTCAATTTCCTTGAGCTGTGAATTCTAACTTGTAGAGAAATGTAGCACAGACAGTGGACAAAGATTAAACTTTCTAATTCATATGTGTTAACTGCTTGTGTTTATAAAGACTATTAATGAAGTATAGTAATGTACTTCCATATACAGTACTTTGGGCTTAAGCATTAAAACCATTGGACTGTTCAACTACATTTAGAATCTGAGCACTTTAACAATATCACCAAGCAAGTGATAGTTAAACAACAAGAAAGGTAGTATATATTTGTCATTTTACCACCATAACACTATTACCAGTCATTCAAGAACAGATAACAAACACAAACACAGCAACAATAACACACAGACACCTGACAGGAAACACATCACACACATAATAGTACAAAAAAACAAGTCGCAAGTGCCCACTGGGGTGCAGGGTAACTTTTTTCTCTCTGAGTGCTTTCATCAATACTAGTGAATAGTGAATATGGCATAACCATATCAGGCATGGTAAAACCTTGCATTTTGTCCTTGAACTTTCACCCCTTGGCATGCCTATTGCAGTCCCAGGGCACAAGCAGGTGCAGTGAACATGCACAGATAAGCATTCGTTCATCACTGGTAGCACTTAAGCGAAAGGGCAATCCATTCACTGTGTCTACTGAAAATGCTCTATTTACAGTTTAACGTTACAGTGTTTACGTTAAACCCATTCGACTAAAGAGCAACCAGTTTTGAGACATCAAAACTCTAACAAATCCAAATAATACCCAATTCCCCTCACCCCCTTGCTGTGAAACTACTTCAGCATCCCTAGCATTAGCAACAAGGAAGGAAAGGGGGATGGGGTTCAGCCAACACATGCTAGTTTCCTATTAGCTGGATCTCATGAGGAAATAATCGGTGGCCCATGCAGAATCTACAATACTCAGAATGTCTTACCCTGTCTTTCCCTATGAGACACTTTGCATGAACAGAAGACAAATAACGGGCGCATAATTAGTCCAAATGTGTTTGTGCTCAATACAGCAGGAAATAAATACAAAAATCAGTTCAGTGAGGTGACAATGCTGTTAAAAATGTACTTTAACAAAAAGTTAACAAAAAGGCGAAAAGTAAAAACCCTTAGTGCAAAAACCTTACCGAACACAATGAGAATTGTTAAGAAATTAATTTCATGAAATAAGTATAACCACATTATATGTTTTACTATAAAATACCTCAAATATGTTTTTTTTTTCTTCAAATAAAACTATGATTTTCCAGCTTATTTGAATGTTGTCACTCAATTGAACGGGCGTTATCAGCTGATAGATATGGGCCTACTGGTAGGCTCAGAAGGCTGTTATCATCCATCCACATGGCTAATCAGCTATAGATCACATACGGCTGCAGCCGGAAGTTAATGAGAGTTATTAACATCATTTATTAAATTTCCTATTAATTGTGTTTTATTAACGTCTACCCCTACACCAACCCTAAACCCGTCACAGTAATGTAAAAACAAATCTGCATCTGAGTCTTCTCTCTTAGCATAGCTGATTAACCACAAGAATTATTTATATTATTTAATAACATCTACCCCTACTCTAAACCCAACTGTCACAGTAACATCAAAACTTATCAATCTAGATCCTACATAAAAGGTAAGACAGCACATGTGATGCTGCTAAAGAAAATCTATAGAGATTTTATTTACACATTGATTTTCTCAAACAAAATGTGTCTTTTTCAACTTCAGGAGCTGACCAGGCCAAAATAATAGACAAAACAATCTAAACTCAAACTCAAACTCCCTCTAACTTCACTATTTCCAGCAAAAGAAAAAGAAAACAAACACTTTATCACCTAACTCCCTTGTCCACAAAAACAACCAATGAAAAGAAGGTACAAAAGAAAATGGTGTCAAGCTCCCTACTTACTATGTACAAACATTTACATTCAGCAAACAAATCCAAAAAGGAAAAAACAGCAGAGTAGTGAGTTAACTGGCAGGTCAGATTTTTAATAACAACAAAGCAAGAGCTAATGGAGTAAATACTGTGACAGATTTTCCTCAGATACACTGAAAAAAATGATGTCTGCAAAACTGTTGCAAACACTCATGTAATAATATTAAGCTTAATTTGTTTGTTTAAATTCAGCTCAAATAAATTGTTTAGAACCACAAAACAAAAAAATTAAGTAAATCCAGGAAGTCATCTATGAATAATTTCTTTCAGTGTACATTTTTATTCTGTTTCCCATTTATTGTAGTTTCTTAAGTCTACCCTTACGCTGACCCTAAACCCAACCATCACAGTAATGTAAAAACAGATCTGGATCTGGAGTTTTCTCTATTAATATAGCTGATTAACCATAAGAATTATTTACATTATTTAATAAATTTTCCTTTAATAGTATTTTATTAATGTCTACCCCTACCCTAAATCCAACCATCACAGTAATGTAAAAACAGATATGGATCTGGAGTCTTATTAGTATAGCTGATTAACCATGTATATGGTTAATAACAGCTTTCTGAGCCTACCAGTAGACGTAAAAGGTCCTTACTGGGCCATATCTAATCAAGT
This sequence comes from Danio rerio, assembly GCF_052040795.2. Lineage (NCBI taxonomy): Eukaryota > Metazoa > Chordata > Actinopteri > Cypriniformes > Danionidae > Danio > Danio rerio. The sequence goes on from NC_141021.1 coordinate 34,115,450, forward strand.
GGTGCTCGCTGCAGAGCCATTTGAGGGAGAGCTCCAGCGAGGGGGAGCTTAAGCTTGAGCTCCACCTTTTTTGCACTTCTTCTACGAGTGATGTCACAGGGGGTAGGGTTAGGGGTGGGGTTGGTGTACGCATTAAAACAGATTACAGGAGGAGGAGCGACAGCTCATGCTCCCCCTCGCTGGAGCTCAGCTCTCCTCGAATGGCTCTGCAGCGAGCACCCTCTCTAATAGCTGATAACCACTGATAATGCCCATTCAATCGAGGGATAACATTCGAAGCGCGTACATTGACTGAACAATTTTCAGTAAAACAGTAAAAAAAAATATTCCTATTTGTTTATTTACATTAGGTTATGTTACCTTTTCTGTCATTTAGCTAATTTTTAGCATTATGTTTGTATTCTGTTTTATCAAAATCACATTTTGTCTTATGTTATTATTTATTAGCACCATTGAGAAGATTTTTGTAGTTCACTTGCACATCGTAACATATGCAGTAACAAGTTGTCAAATATGCTCAAAAACCCCATCCCATATCTCTGTGAAAAAATAAAAAATAATAAACAGTCAGCTTATTTTTTATGGTGAATTACTGCCAACAGATGCCTTTTTACTGCAAATGTAACTATAGTTGTTTAAAAGTGTATGAACTCCAACCTTTTTTTTTTTGTACTTCTGCATTAATTCAAATCACTCACACAAACGTACATACACAAGTGCTTATATCAGCAACAGAAATGGCATTAGTTCATTCAATCCAGTGATATTGCACATTCAGACATAACACAAGTTCTTCAAATCACATTAGTAGAGTGCACAGCAAAAAAGAACAGAAAAACTCTAACCACTTTATCCTCCTTGAGTCATGCAGTCCAGGAAGCAGAGGGTGAAAGACAAGCAAACAGAGGTAGAGAGGAGGGGAGGAGGGGAAGGAGGGAGGGTTGAAGGTGGAAGAGAAAAAAAGTGTGAAATTAAAATTGAAAATAAATGGTGAGAAATGGAAAGAGAGAGAGAGTGTGTGAAAAAGAAACGTGGGGAGGAGTGGGAGGAGGGAAAAGGAGGTGGGAAAGTGTTAGTGAAGCAACCACATTTTCTCTTGTGTGTCAAAATAGCTACCCAGGCTCATTGAAAAAAAATGTCTACCAATATTTTGGCAAATTTTCAAACTCAAACCTACAAGTTGCTTTTTTATATGAAAACTAAGACGGCGGTAAAAAAAACTACTTTTTTTTTCCTTTTTAGGGAAATTATTATAAATGGGCAGATCATCAACTTCTTGCATATACCAATGCTCTGTTTCCATCATTTATTAAGTTGTTCAGCAATTGAAACATAAATGGTTAAAATCCACTTGAATTTAAACACAATAAATTACAACTTGAATTTAAATTTGAATTTAAACTTGAATTGAAACAAATGGTTAAATTCCACTTGTATTATAACATGTTCCTTTGCGTTATAAGTGACCACTTAAATGGATTTTATCAAGACATTTCCTAATAATTACACTTTAAAATTAATATGCATTCTCATTGACCCATTCACAAGTACAATAGACAACCCTCAACAAGGGCTACAAAATTTTGAACTTGTCTATTCTTGAGCACTTAATGAAGTAGTTGAAAACACATTTTAACAGATTGCTTTTCGTCTCGAGTCTAACACCTATTCATAGCATTTTTATAAATTGTATTAATTTGCTGATGGAATAATAATAATTGCATAATTGAGTCCTTGTGACAAAAAAACATAGGTTTATATTTCGTCACCTTAGAATTGTAAGGTTCTATCTGACATTTTTATCAAAATTGAGGGTTTGACATTCTTATTTACATTATAGGATATATATATATATATATATATATATATATATATATATATATATATATATATATATATATATATATATATATATATATATATATATATAAATATATATATATATATATATATATATTTTTTTTTTTTTTTAATGTTATACACATACTGTTTTCCATATGGAATGCAAAATTTATTTCAGGAGTTTTCCTAAAAAAAATGGTAAACTTAAACATTACCATGAAAATTTTATTAAAGGAATAAACACGTTAATTTAGTTTATTTGCTGAAATTCGTATTAAAATATGTTTTATTTATATTGTGCAATGTATATTTATTATAAATATAAATATAATTATAATGTAAATATAATTAATAATAAATTTAAGTTTTTAATGCAAATGCAAATTATAATGCAAATTATATATTTTGAAAAGGAGAAAAACAATAAATCGTTGTATGAATGCTGTAATGTTTAAATAGTTTCCATTTTTAACGCGTGAAGGTCATGTGACCATCAAGAAGAACACAGCATCTCATTCCTCACAGCACACGTTCTCTGTCCTTGCGGTCTCCCGAGTTTGTTCTTTCAAGGACACCAGGCAAGACCGGTCTCCACAAGAACGCAAGTCCGTTCTCTGCGTTGAGATACAGCCCTTATAATTTCAAGGTGATGATTTTCAAATTTTGAGTGATACGATTTTTTTTTTTTTTTAATACAATTAACATCACATGGTTATCTCTTTTTTACTTATATATTTTTCACTTAACTCAACTGTATTAATTCAATTGACTTTTAAAAATAATTTTACAATCAGAATAAAAACAAAATGCCTCTTTCTGTATCCTTATCCTCCTGTGTTTATACACTAATAAATAACAGCATCATCTTGGAAATACCATAATAAATAACTAAGCTACATTAATACAATTTCTGAATATTTCATATTTCATAAGTTCCCTCAAAATAAAAATGAACTCACTATTTACTCTCAAGCATTTTCAAATCTCTTGAGTTATTTTTTTTTTCACCAAAAATTAGATATTTTGAAGAATGCTGTAATTTAGTGGCCACTGACATCCATTCAATGGCTACCAATATCCAACATTCTTCAAAATATCTTCTTTTGTGTTCAACGGAGGAAAGAAACTCTAACAGGTTTGAAACAAGTGAACGGAGAGTAATGGTGATAGAGTTTTCATTTTTTTAAAGTGAAAATTAACAAAATAAAATCCTGAAAACATCTAAAATCTTTAAGTTTTTTTTAACAAAAAAGAAATAAGTATTTGACTAAAAATGAGGTTTTCCAAATATAACCAAATTTCTTGCATTTTCTTCTCTGTTTTGTTTTTTGAGTGCTTATTTTTATTTAAACAATGAATGTGCTGTTAATCCATTTGTTTATACAAAATAACATGAAATGTGATTTCAGTCACCACAAGTGTCACATGATCTTTTTTTTTTTTTTTGCTTGAAAACACCAGAGGCCTTGCATTAAATTATTTCATAAAGACACTCAAGCTGTATCAGAAATTGCATACTACAAAAAAGTACTATTTAAATTTACTTTTTACAACAATTAGAAAGGTATATTCTACATAGAATGACTATGAATAGTAAGAATGGAATTCGGATGTTCTGCATCTGCCAAGTTGTTATTATCTTCCCATGTTAGTTGTGTTGTTTCACACCCTTCATAAATTCTCTCACATAGCCTCATGGGATAGTAAAGTGTCCACTGAACGTGTATTGCAGAACCACATGAAGTAGTAGGTCATCTGGGTACTTACTGTTTATTTGACTACTATAAATATCTTAAGCAACTTGTATACTATTTTTCACATACTATATATTATAGCGAAATACACGACTTTGGATGCTCCATGATTACTGGATTGTAAACAGTAATGTAAATACATTACAATGGTGTATTAGAAACTGCACTCATTAGAGATAAAGAAAGTTTTATATTTGTACTTGCTTGGCAGCTTACCTGGCATTACATGCACTAACCAACATCATTGAACAATACAGTCCCATTTATGCTTTTTTTTTTTTTTAAATAAACTGAATATATTTTAGTGCCACTCACTGTATTTTTATTTGTATACTGTATATTTTATTTCATTTTGAAAACACTGTTATACATAAAAAGGCAACATTATATCATTTCAGATGTTTTTTTTTTTCATGAGCCTGAGATGCAAAACAGACATATGCACGAAAATAATAAAACAAACTAAATAAAAATAATAATAATAATAAATAAATAAATAAATAAATAAATAAATAAATAAATAAATAAATAAATAAATAAATAAAGGCACGCTGTATTTAAATGCATGAAATATTGGCATATTGAAGTGAAATGTTATTCGTTGAGTGATTAAAAATGTTTTTTTTTTTTTTTTTTTTTTTTTTTTTAAACACCAAACTGTCAGCAATGGTCATGTATGCATAGATTATTAGTATAGATGAATAGTATAGATCTATTATTATAGATGAGATGTTAGAACAGAACACTGACGATTTAAAAATGTTCTTAAAATAAAATAAGAGCATCACAAAACCCAGATGAAATGGTCCAAGCAACCTCTCAGGATGCTTGGCCGACACTGTGAAGCCCCGCTGAATCTGTGTGAGCATCATTTTTTTTTCTTTTTTTTTAGACAATGTGTGTCTGTGGATGATTGAGCTTACACGACTTTGTATCTGCAATGCCCCCTACAGGAAAACACAGAAACTGCATGTAAAGTGTGTGCTCTGTGTTGCAGCAATTGGCCTTGGTATTGATTGATCCTGAGTGCTGGCTGGGCAAATCTGACACATATTGATCTTTACTGTGCAAATTATCAAAAGGGAAAGACTAATTATCAAAAGGAAATTTTAATATTAAGAGCATGTAACCGAATTCTGATTAGCATAAAAGTGAATTTGAGTGATTGAATTGAGAGCAGAAACCCTTGAACGGCTTGTCAGCATGTACATACATTGGCATTCAAACACTTGTGCACAATACTACATTAAGAATAAAATGTATGTTTATAAATACATCAATATGGCAGGTCTGGCTGATACTTAATTGCTGAAAACCAATTGATAATTTAGTGTTATAAATCCTAAAATTATATTATATATTATGAAAATACGAATAGTGTTAATAGTGTTGAAGCACAACCATGTACAGTAAAAGTGAGAATTATTAGCCCCCTGAATTATTAGGCCGCTTGTTTATTTTTACCCCAATTTCTGTTTAATGGAGAGAAGATTTTTTCAGCACATTTCTAAACATAAAACTGTAGTTATAATAACTTATTTCTAATAACTGGTTTGCTTTATCTTTGCCATAATGACGGTAAATAATATTTTACTAGATATTTTTCAAGACACTTCTAGCTTAAAGTGACATTTAAAGGCTTAACTAAGTTAATTAGGTTAACTAGGCAGGTTAGGGTAACTAGGCAAGTTATTGTATAACAGTGTTTAACAGTGCAGGAGCTTAAAGGGGCTAGAAATTTTGACCCTAAAATGGTGTTTAAAATTTTTTAAAAACTGCTTTTATTGTAGCCGAAATAAAACAAATATTACTTTTTATTATAAAAAAATAGATATTATCAGGCATACTGTGAACATTTCCTTGCTCTGTTAAACATAATTTGGAAAATATTTTAAAAGAAGAAAAAATTCGAAGGGGGCTAAAAATTCTGACTTCAACTGTATATTATTTGAAATCATATATAGTACAGTATAGTGTTTTGTTTCATCCTGTGCAAATTAATTTTTGTTTTTCCAATTATTTAAAAACCACAGTTTTCCCTATTATATATTCCTCTGTAGAAAGTCTTGTTTCTTTTAGTTTGGCTGGGATAATAATTTATTATTATTTATTTTTATTATTTGTGAAACTGCTAAGATCAACATGTTGATGTTATGCTTCCTTTACATTTTTATTTATTTACTTACTTTTTTGGATATAAAAAAGAAAATTAGTTAATTAATAATTCAAGAGTTCAGATGCAAAAGCCGCTAAATGTCACTTCCGCTAAATATGAGCTAATGACATTGAGTGAATGCTTAAGGCACGTAGTACACCATCAACAAATAGATTTGCTTCTAATCCTCTAAATCCCAGCGTCAGCGCACTCATAAATAACAGTTTGTTGGTAAAAGCCTCTAAACGCCACTTGCCTTTGACAGCAAAAAACTTTATATCCCGAGAACCAATCAGAAGGCGCGAATCGAATCATATGTTTTCAATGTACCTTAGCAGCGAGCTGAAACGCCAGCTTTTATGAGGAGGCAGTTTTATTCTGCTTCTGATTTAGATTTTAAAAGAAAGACGGGGTTTGAAGAACTGGATGAGCTTGTCCGACTGTCAGTGAATGGCAAATGAAAGCGTCCCTTACCTCAAAACTCATTATAAGAAAAAAAACACATACACTGTACAGTCGGAATTGTAACATGCATAAGGTTTTTGTGCAATAGCCTTATTTTGAATCAGTCCGATTTACTATACATTAAACGCCAACTGTGTTTCACAAAAGACAGAGTTAAGTTGCTGTTCTTTTATCCCACATGGACGTAAGAGACCAAAACCTTAAAGGGTCACGAAACACCAAAACACATTTTTTGAGCTGTTGACAGTCATGTGTCCCAAGGTGCTAAAAACACTAATACGACACATATTCCACTGAGAAGTGAAAATTGGTTGTTTTTGCGTTATTTTTGAGCAAATTCGTACTTCCGGTTTGAAACAATGTTTTGAAGCTGCGTCACAGCCATGAGATCTAAGCGTGTATTCCAACCTGTAGACTAGACATCTGTACCTGGGAGTGCTTTATTAGTATTAGATGAGTAAGACTTGGTTCAAACCAATCAGAGCACTCTATTGTGCAACTTCAGTACAATGCATGATAGCTTCCAAGACTGTTTTTATCGGTTACAGTGTTCAGACAGCAGAGAGACGACACAATGTGTTGCCAAAACAAACATCCAGTGTTGCTTTTATAATTTGCTGCTACACGTTCTTTTAATTGTGGCCTATATCCAATTCATGCGTTTACACTTGCCATCCAATTTACGATGCATGCATAAAGGCGGGTTCTATCATCTGTGCCACACTAGCCACGATGGAAGAAATTGTCTTGTTTTTAGCTCTGCGAAATATGCGGTGAAGTATAAGCAGTTAATGGTTCAGTCCAGATTTACCCCCATACAGTTTATGTAATGGTATGGCCCTGATGTGTGTGCGTGTAGTTGAAGATGTAGTCTTCCCCTGTGTACGTACTGGTGTTAGAGAGAATAAAGTTGTTCTATGTGTAGCCTGCAGTGCATGTATTATTAGCGACAAAAAGCAAAAGTTACAACACGAAGTTCGCCCAACTTTAAAATGATTACGAGGCGGAGGTGGGAAAGGGCAGTCATCGCAGCTTGCGCTTATGGTTCATATGCTGTATGATTTCCTCCACCATTCAGAGGAATGTGTGGGTAGGGAGAGCTCTCAGGTCTGGTGGGAGCAAATTGTGGCGACTGACCACTTTTCTTCATGTTTCCTCTGTTGTTGTTGTTTACTGCGTCGGAATCTCCACACATGCTCTTCCTTTTACATTATTAAACTGTGGAGACGCACCACATTGTCATAAGTTTGATGATGTACAGAATGTAATGACTCAATAAATCTGATTTGCCTGTTTACATAACAGTTGCATTGTGACATTTCCAATTTATATCAGATTTATTTCCACATATGAAGGAGGCCTGAAACCAATCTTTGAATATCCGAATGCATGTGTTTTTTTTTCGTGTTTACACGATCACAGAACAGATCCGATCTGTGTCACATATGAGCAAAAACTCAGAATTGGGTTACATTTAACTAGCAGTGTAAACGGGGCCTTTGTGACAGGACTAACACACACGGCTTTCTGGCGCTACCTGCCGAGTGCATCTAAGTTTTCGGGAAACACAGAGGGTTTTTTTTCTCATTCGCCTTGTGGTAACAAACATTGCATGAAAAATACACGCTTAAAGCAGTTCCTCGGATCAATTATCTAGTTTGTCACGAGGGGCATAAATGCAATTCCTGAATGAAAGAGCCAAACTGCAGTCCACCATTAATAATTTGTCAAATAATTCTATTACTGATGTCCATGTAAACACAGTCGCTGTCTTACTCCCGTGTGTGTGTGTGTGTGTGTGTGTTTTGGCTCTGTGAAAATCAGCACGTGCCTAAACCGACTCTCTCATGTTTATGCTAATTTTTACAGACCCTCCTTCTTTTGCTCCTCCGACACTCCCCCTAAACAGAGCTGGACACGCCCACTTTCCGGACTTTTTCCAAAGTAGAGGTGTGAAAACACCCTGCTGAAACAAGGGGGTTTCATGGCCCTTTAAGTATGGTGAGAATGAATGAATGACAGCTTCTAAAATTCATATTCATCCCTTTTTGCCCAGTAGGCCCACCATGTCTTTTATTTGCTAATTTAAGCTATTTTTAAAAGATAAATATAATGTATAAAACTTTACATTATTTATATTACTTCATAATACCTATACATCTGATGAGCTTTTTATATTAATGGATAATGCACAGACATTGATGTTTCACAATGTTTTTGCACTACATTATTTGAATCTATCAAGCTTAGCTTACAATGTTTACATTACTCACATTAAATCTAAATCCCAAATATCAAAAATGACAACAGATTGTTAAGATTTAATTAATGTCATATTTAATGTTATTAATTAATGCGCTTACTTGACAGATTTCATTCATTTATTTTCCTTCTGCTTAGTCTCTGGTTTATCAAGGGTGACCACAGCAGAGTTAACCGCCACTTATTTGACAGATTTATAGATTTTAGGTGTTTAATGTTTGGTAAAATAATTTATAATTGCATCTTTAGTGATTTTTCCACAAGTTACACTGTCTTGTCCCAATAGGTGGATTCAGAGGTTTTTGCTAAAAAGCACAAGTTGATTTAGCTGGTTTTGAGGCAAATGAAAATCTACCTTGTTAAAAACCAAAGAATTGTCTAAAGTGACATTTAAAAAAAAGGAATTATATTTACTAGCTAATAACCTTATCATTACATATAAAATGAAACTTCTGAACATAATCAGAGGAGCCTGATAGAGAATACCTGTTTACAAAAAAGAGGTTTGATGGATTTAGAGGGTTTTGCATCTTAACTCTTTAATTGGATGATTTATTTTGGAAGATAAGCTGTGTTAATATACAAAGTTGTGGGTGAAACTTTTATGGTAAAGTCTAGATCGGATACACGGCCGGCTGGAAGTGTGATATGCACATCAATTTAGCAGCAATTTTTAATCAACTATATAACAATAATTAATATTAATACAGTACTGCAATGGTTGGGTTTAGGGTTGGTGTGGGGTAGACATATATTAATTAAAATAAATGGGAAATTAAAAAAATTATATAAATAATTCTTGTTAACTTCCGTCCTAACCATATCCGATCTAGCAACAATCAAATTTTATTACACATTAAAACAATAAAGATGGTTGTATTTTTTAAAGTGCCATTCATAGACAAGCCCAACACTTTATATGTGAACATTAAATCACCCTGCCATGTTTGTAGGGATAGCAATCTTAAATTTTAAGTCATTGACCAAACATAAACATTTTGACATCAATGGCAGAATTTACTAGGGGTATGAATAATTTCAGGCTGTATATCACTCCAAACCTAAGATCTTTGAAACACAAATAAAGAGATTTTTTTTATTAATTCTGTCCCTTGTTTGATAGTCACTAAACTGTCACATACAATCAACTGCACCATCATACATATAAACATCCTGGCGGCACGGTTATCTCAGGTTTCATTCAAAATATCTAATGTGTGCTCAGAATAAGAAAAGAGCCATTGGTGAATTAACTTTACAAAATAATAATCTAACTCATAAAATAGAAATAAACCACCACCACCCACACTGACTAATTAAAATCATACCAATATATTTTGTATGATTAAAAAACAAATAAACAACAACTTACATGTTACATTAACAAAAACCACAAAACACTGCTTTTAGAGGACCGGCCTTATTGAAAACCCTGCGTTGGACTTAAAATGACAATAGGGGACTTCACCCAGCTGGGCCGGACGGAACTGAGGCAGATTGTTCCTCAGCAAGCCCAGTGAGACGAGTCCATTCTCAGGTAAGCACTCTAGAGAAGGGGGGGGCCGTCTTTAGAGACAGCAGCCAAGTATGAGATCCTAAAATAGACCCTCGCATGTTGTGCTGCTGGACACGGTCCCACACATTACCCTGGTGGTGCTTAGCAAAGTCAATGAAGATTTCACTCAAAGAGCCGAGTCTTTATAAAGCTCAGAGGAGCTGTGGGTGGTGTGGACTTTGCAGTCTAAATCTGCAGACTTATATGGATTGTAGAAACTGAGATGAACTGTTTGGATTCAGGATTTAGACTTTCAGTTCGAAGGTTTAAACAGATTCAGCAAATTCCCTAAAAGGGAATCAACCAAACAACTGATGTCTTTTATAAGTGTAATAAAACAAATGAAGTTTGAGGTGGGAATTACTCTATGGTGAGAAAGATGATGTGGCGGATGAGAGAAAAAAAAAACACAAAAAAAGAAATGAAAGGGTCTGACGGTAGGTACTTACGTTATTTGAGCGCAACGATACTCTTCCCCCGCAGCGGGCACAGAACTTGGTCTGGCAGTAGGAGCACAGATGCCCACAGCCATCTGCAAACTTGGTCTTACGGCAGATGCCACAGGTAGGTGCATCATCTTTATGGACAGCCTGCTGTCGCTTCGTTTCTGCCCCGATCTTCCTCACCTGCTCCTTATAACTCTCAAACTGCTGGTGCAGTGTCCTGGTGGAAACAATGGACAAAGAGAAAACATATGCAGCTGTTGGTTTGAGGATAAAAAACAACAAAAAACCTAAAATAAAATGTCCAGCATTACTGCATTGCCTAGAGTATATCAAATCATTCGTTTGTCTATAAAAATGTCAAGAAGTCCTCAAGGATCCCAAATTTTTTGGAATTAAACATAAATTGCAAAAGCAAAGAAAGATGCATTCTAAAACCCAACAGGCATGCACTGCTGTAAAATATTGCACATGATCAACAAAAACCTTTAATTTTCGGATGAAAACAAACATGCTGACATTTTGGCAAGAGTTATCAGAAAATCAGAGTGTGGACCAAACCAGTCTTACGTGCGATTGTTTTAATATTCACAGCTTTCTGTTGATGTATGGTTTGTTATAATAGGACAATATTTGGCAGAGACAAAACCATTTCAAGATCTAAAGCCTGAGGTAACAGTGAGAAAATCACCTTTAAAGCTGTCTAAATGAAGTGCTTAGAAATGCATAATACTAATCAAAATTGAGTTTTGATTGATAACAGTGGGACATTTACAATCTTTATTTAATATTCTAATGATTTTTGACCCAAACAATGTGATTCTAGCTATTGTCAAAAATGTGCAAGTGCAACATAAGAGGTTTAGTGATCCAGGGTCACATATTATATCTGAAACATATCAAATAATGTACATCAGTCTTTGTAAAGCCAGAATTCAAACTAAGATGTTTAACCTAACTCCACTTCAGATTGTCTTCTCCCTTCACTAGGACGAAAATAAACTGTTAATGAACTGCCAATGAGCCACTGCTGTCTGCTAAAAAAGATGGGGTTTCGTAGCTGAAACATTTCTCAAAGGAAAAGCACATTAACAATTCTCTTATAGCAAGTGGTTAGCTGCACTAATGACCATGGTAAAGACATTTAGCCATTTAAAATAGATTCCACTGGAAGAAAAAAGACAAAGCTTGTAAATTGTGAATACACACTGCACAAATTTCTATGTAAAAGTAAAGTTGCCTCCGATACTACAGGCTGATAATATTCATTGGCACCTTCATACACATTTTATACACCTAATACAGTATGTGAAAACATACAGTACATCGGCTACGCTGCAGTAAAAATGGATCTTCAGGAAAACAAAACTGCAAAAGCAAGCGCAAAGCATCACCTCTGTTTGTGGCGAACAGCCATGATCTGCGATTTCCTTTCAAAATCCCAAACCTGCATAAAACACTGACACCGGAATCCACTGAAACTCTGAAACAAAAGCACACTTCCCACAACTTCTGCTCTCCATGGCTGGAAATGCTAGCGTTCTCTCTCTCGCTCTTTCTGGAATCAGATAGCAGACTGCAGTCCCAGGTATCTGGATGGAGGTTGTGACTTTGAGGAGTCTTGGCCAGTGATGCTATATTACGCAGTCAGGATGAAACCAATACGTGGGAAGTCGAAGGTGTGGCGTCAAAGATGAATCATTGGCAGGAGAATCAAAGTATAGAAAAGTGACCTCTTTAAGGTTACAGGTGACCACATACTGTATGTTTTAGAAACATACTTCAGTGAACTGCTTGAATTAACCTGTTTTGGTAATTGTAGTTGCTGAGGTAATGCAGCAACTATACTAAAATAAATAAATCACCCAATACTGTACCGTGTAAGGTTTCTACAATGTAAAAAAAAAAAGCTGCGTTCTTCACAATTCCTAAGGGTTGTCTCAACACAAACTAAGATAACTTAATAGTTTTTACATATGTAAGTGGATTGAAAACAAAACAATTAAGTTGTCTCCCTCAAAAAACACTTAAGAATTGTGTTGTTTCAACTCATTTTAAATTAGTTTGACCAAGCAGAAAAGGTTAGGGCTCTCATTTCATTTTTTGGTTGTACATCTTTATACAGTTAAAGCCTAAATTATAGAAATTTTTATTTTTTAATTTCCAGGGGCTTTTCATTGTTTTCAACATATCTTTAAACATAATAGTTTTAAAAACCAATTTCTAATAACAAATAATTAACTCCTGTTGTTTTTTTTCCGTGATGACAGAACATAATATTTTTCTAGTTATTTCGCAAGACACTCATATATTTAGCTTAAAGCGAAATGTTTTTTTATTTTTCTTTTCTTGCTCTGGAAAACATAATATGGGAAATAAATTTAAAAATATTACAGTTCCACAGGAGGGCTAATAATTCTGTCTTAAACTGTTTATAAACCTATATATGCCACAGTTTACTGTAGTAAAAATTAAAGGATACTATAGGATTTATTTTATTTATTATTATGATATATTTTATTTATTATTAATTTTAAAGTTGAGTAGCGATAAAACCGAAGCCCTACACATAGGGACTAAAAGTGTTTTAGAAAAAAAATGCTAGGTTTAACATAAATATTGATAACAATATAATTTGTCCCTCTTTGGAGGTCAAGAGCTTGGGTGTCATCTTAAAAGGCACACTTTATTTTAAAGGTCATATCAATAATTTTATTGATATGTTTCCACCTTGTTATAATATTACTCATCTTCATCCTTCTCTCACAACTACTAATACAGCAATTCTCATCCATGCACTAGTCCCTTTTATGAATAAACTAGTGTAATCGCATTGATTTTAATGTCAGGAAATTAAAAAAAATATTGACTTGGGTTCATATCACTCTAATATGACAGTGGACACACTTTACATACACAGTTCTGTCTAAACAACTTACAAAAGTTGATTTTCATCATAGTTGCTCTTTAAAATATTACTTCTCACTTTTAAGGCACTTCACAGTCTTGCTCCTCAATATCTCATCGAACTTCTCCATATTTCTACATCTTCTTGCACTTGATCATCCAACTCTATTTCTTTGGCACCCCGCACTCGATTAAGCACAAAGGAAGCCAGATCTCTTAGCTCTATGGCTCCTCTGCTATGGAACTTGCTTCCATTGGATTTAAGGAACAGTGATAGTCTTCACACTTTTAAATATTGTCCTAAGACCCATCTTTTAGACAGGCTTTTTAATGATTATTATTTATAAGTTCCCTATAGCTAATACTATAGTATGCTACAGCATTTTTAACAAAGTGTTGTAAATAACATGATATACAGTATGACACACTTTATTATAGTATGGTTGAAAAACACTATAATATTTACTATAAAGGAAAGGAAAGGAAAGAAAAGAAATAAAAAGGAAAGAAAATGAAATTAAACAATATGAAAGGAAAGGGAAGGAAAGGAAAGGAAAGGAAAGGAAAGGAAAGGAAAGGAAATTCATAACATGTGGCCAAGTGACTTATACTTGGAATTTGTGCTTTGGATTTAACCCATCCAAGTGCACACAGTAAACACACACACAAACCATGGACCTGAGCAGTAAAAAAAATTATTTAATTAGGTAAATTTACATTTGGTTGGAAATGCTAAAGGAGACTTAAGGAGACTTTAAGAGCATTTATATATTATTAAATTAGGATTTGGCGATCATCTAGAATGATGACAAGCTAGTAAATTGTGTATAGTTTTGTAGAAGAATAAAAAATATATACATTACATGATGAAGTCATCACTTAGGACAGGGCAGCACTATGAAATTAATGGATCAGCTTAAGTTCACTTCAGCTATTTTTGAAAATATTGATTAGTAAACTCTAACCTCTGTTGAGCTTCGCTCTCAGAGAAAAATCTCAATAGCTATAAAAGCTTGTTCTACCTCATAACTTCAGACTATGACTTGCTTCAATAAATGGTTATATGGTCAAATATCAAATAATCATTTGGTTGATCTTTTCTGTAAATAAAAATGTAATGAAATCTGGATCTGACATGCTTCAAAATGATCTGTGGGCTTGGCACACCAAGCCAAACCCAGAGAACTTTAACACCACCTACAATGTGAAAAAATATATATATATATATTCATGATTTTAATGCTGTCATTAAAAATCATGAAGGCCATAAAAACAACCAGATAATGTAGTTTTTGTTTTGTAAATGCATTTTTGCTTCATCCTAATTTGAGTCAAACAAAAAAATTAATTAAGTTATTTTGTTAACCTTATGTTATTTGAGAAATTTTAGATATCAGATGTCTTAAACTTAGTCTTGTCAACATTTTGGAAGTTGTCTGTTTTCATTGGGATATTGTTAGAAAATGTTACTTTTCAAAGGGGATGTACTCATTTTAACTCATATTTAACTCAATATTGTAATTCATTCTGTCTAATGTTTGTAAACTTTCATAATACGCGCGCAGGGAGGTGGCAGAAAAAAAAGGGAGTGCTACTATTTTACGAGAGAGAAGTTAAAGGCCTACAAGTCTTTGGATGCCAAAAATATTCTGTGTGGTCATGTGCAAGAAATAATGTTCCATGATTACCAGATTCAAAACTTTGTAGTGCTAAAAACCAAGGTTCTGCCTAGCCAAAGACAAACAAAGAAGACGGAACTAAAAGGTCTGGGTAATTTAATCATCAACAAGCAAAAAGACTGCATTCTGTCAGTGAACTACACCTGTAAGGCAGGGTATGTGAATGTACCCATAGAAGGTAAAGATGGTTTTATATTCGCACATTCAGACTTTATCCTAAATAATATAATTTCATAAAAGTACTATTTGCAAACTCTAATTTGCGGAATCCTATTAGCAGCCAATGACTATCAAAGTACAACATTGTAAAACTTTTACAAGTAAAACATTGATGTTTCTAAAATATCTGCAAACATATTATGGTATTTTACTGGTAAAAAATAAAGTTTAAACCTGTTTGACTCCTGTTAAAAACAAAAACTTAAACCTAAGATAAGTAACATAAAAAATATGTTGTGATCACTTTAATTTTTTACAATGCATTTAATAAATTTTTTTATAATGCATTTTACAAAAAGAGAAAACAATTGGAAAACACAAAGATACTGGAAACTGTTCCTTAGTCGATATTTAGTTAGTTTACAGTGTCAGAGAGCAGGTAGAGTCTGTACATAAGGTAAAATAACTGGTTACATATCTGCAGGTTATCCTTAGTCTGTATTGGTTATCCAAAAAGGGAAATTGAAAATAAGACAGAATATAAGAAACCATAAACAAAGCCGTGCTTGATTACCATTTTAAAAATAAAAACAATGATTACTTTCTTCATTCCAGAGAACTAATTTGGTAATGCACATGAATTAAAAGAATCAGATAAGATGACATAAAATTTGAACAGCCTTCTCTCACTGCCTTTTTGAACTCTTAAAGACTTTTATACTTATGCATTGACTCGATTGAAACTGAATAGCCAGTAACAGTTCATCAACAGAGACATGAGATTTAGAGTTTCAACATTTTCAATCAGCCAAAAGCCGATAATCAAAATACCACAGATACTAAGCTGCACAGACAATTAGTTTAAAATAATGCTAAAATAACAATTGTAAAAATCAGAACTAAAAATTTGAGAAAAATGTGAATAACAGAACGACTTCAGAATGGTTAAGGTAATATAGGTTGCATATAGTTTGCTTGGCTTTTGAACATTATGTCTGGATTAACTTATCATTCATTCATTTTCTTGTCGGCTTAGTCCATTTATTAATCCGGGGTCGCCACACCGGAATGAACCGCTAACTTGTCCAGCAAGTTTTTACACAGCGGATGGCCTTCCAGCCGCAAGCCATCTCTGGGAAACATCTACACACATATTTACACATATTCACAATTCACCTGTAGCGCATGTCTTTGGACTGTGGGGGAAACCGGAGCACCCGGAGGAAACCCACGCGAACGCAGGGAGAACAAGCAAACTCCACACAGAAACGACCAACTGAGCCGAGGCTCGAACCAGCGACATTCTTGCTGTCAGGCGACAGCACTACCTACTGCGCCACTGAAATTTACAATCACAATTTTATGCGTGCATTACATTTTGGATAGTTCTGTGTTTTGGTGTTTCTGAATTGCTGATACTACAGCTAAATCTGGACCCACTGTTCTTCTAGACAACTTGGCTGGTTATTAGATCGAAGTAAAGACACCATCAATACATTTCAGTTATAAGAGATTGTGGTTGGCTGTGAGGCTTGAACTTTAGTTGTTCCACACCTTTGTAAAAGGCAAAACTAGTCCTAAAATAGCTGCAAGGCAGCCTCTGATGACATCACTGTGAGGTAAACTTGTAACTTGCAAAACCTCAAGAGCAGAGCAAAAAACAAAAAAGAAAATGTATTCGGAACTCCAAAAGCCAAGAACATTCTTTTAAGATATCAGAAAACCTCTGAAAACTTTGAACTACAACAAACTTGCTAGTCAAAGTTTGTTGTGTGAAAGAAAATCCCTTGTGGGATTGTAGAAGACAGGGGTGACCTCATTCTGCCAAGAAAGAAAGACAACACAGGGACGCCAAATTCCTGACTAAATAGTAAACTTGTGTTTGTATGTATGATGAAATCTATTCTAAAATATTCTCTTTACAGAAATAAAAATGTCCCAACCTGATTTAAAAGAAGATTTTAGATTTGAGCATTATTGTACTGATAGTATACAGTCCAAAAACACTGAAACTTTTCATTCACGTCAGTTGTCTGTTCCAGAGAACCTGCAAGTCTTTAATGGTAGGGGTTTTTCATTGACATTATTTCGCAGATTTTGCCTGTTTAACATTTCTAAAGTTCAGTGACTATATTTATATGGACATCATTGATCAATAAAATGATTTGCCTTAATCTGAATAAGACAACAGTTTGATTAGGGTGTTTACATAAGTTACTTTTTGATTGTTTCTATCATGAAATTTTGGAACTTGTATTTATTTTTCCGGCAACAAGTTTCTAACATCCTTTAATAAATCTGTTTTCAACAGAACAAAGAAACTTATAAAAGTTTGGAACCACTTTAAGGTGGGTAAAAAGTGAGTGAATTTTTGAGTGAACTACCCCTTTAAATAACATTGATTCAGAAACAAAATAAAAATAAAAATAAATACTTGTTATGGTATATTCAAGTCATGTTGGACAAATCTTATTCACAAGTAGAACATACATGACTTGCATACATGAAGCATTATCTGTTAACCTTGTCAGGCTTTTTATTAAAAAAAAGCTTTTTGAATCTGTCAGGATGATTAGATAACAATCAATACACGTAAATACAATTACCATAAAGTGCATTCAGAAATTGTTTGTGAAAAACACTAAACACACCCGTTGCGAATTCTTTGCTCTTCATTTTTTGTATAAACAGTTAACAAACTACAGTAATTTCCTGTAATTTATCAAAGAAAGGTGCACCACCATCTTGTGCTGACGAAAGTGACTTAATTGTGCCAGACATCATAGTTATAACAAGTATCAAATGCTCTCTGAATGGTTTAAGTGAATCTTTCAAAAACAGTGACTGAATTTGATTAAGCACAAAATGCATGGCTTTCTATTTCTGTACCATTCAAATAACTCATTCAAAAACACTGATTCATTCACAAATACCACTACTGTGTAGTTTATTATGTCTAAAACTTCATTCATTCATTCATTTATTCATTCATTCATTTTCTTTTCAGCTTAGTCCCTTGATTAATTAGAGTTCACCACAGGGGAATGAACCCCCAACTTACCCAGCATATGTTTTATGCAGTGAATGCCCTTCCAGCCGCAACCCAACACTGGGAAAAGCCCATATACACTCATTCACACACATACACCATGGACAAATTTGCTTATTTAATTCACCTATACTGCATGTATTTGGACTGTGGGGGAAACCGGAATCCCAACTGACCCAGCCGGGGCTCAAACCAGCAACCTTCTTGTAGTGAGGCGATCGTGCTACCCACTGCGCCACCGTGACGCCCTGTCTAAACTTAACTTTCATAAAATAAGTAATTGTTGAACCATAAAAGCTGCATCACACGATTTTCATAATTGATGATACTAAATTCTGCTTGAAACATCCATTTTTGACAACTAACAGACGTACTGTAGCTAAAAACCCATGTGAGCGGATTCCTTTCATGATGGAAATTTGAATATGATTAAAAGCATTCAATCAGTCCAAAAGAGACAAACTATCCTCTGTCTGTTGACCTAACAACCTGTGTATAACAGATTTGTTGTGAGTAACTGCAACAAAACCAAATCTACAAAATCCACTGTTCACTCTAAAAAAACAAAGGTATAAAAGTAATAAAATGTGTTTCTTTGAGGTACCAGTATAGACCCTGTATACGATGAAGACTATACAGTGTAATTTTACATTGGATTATTAAAACTGAGTATCTGAATATTGTTAGATTTCCAGAATGTCATAAAACGCTGTATATTTTATTTGTAAAGTATATATTTCTCAATGTTTGCGATTGGTTTATCATATTTTTTAGATGTAATCCCTTACAGAATCATCCCAATATATCAAAAATTAGGAATTTCATTCTAAATAAACCTATTCATTTCATCTGGTGAAATTACACTCCATGTCAAAATATGATATTATTATATTATTATAAATATATTATAGAAAAAAACTAAATATCGCAATGTCACTTTTTTACAAACTTTATTTACAATTTAATGGTGGTTATATATCTACTGTAATACAGTTTGCATGTATTTATGGGTATCGATTTATTTTGATGGTTTATTTTGCACAGTTTGTTCACATGCCAATTCATTCTCAATGTAGTATTAGTAGACTGTCTGCTTGATATCTGCTGATACTATTAAATTAATCTTTATTTCTATTGCGCTTTTACAATGTAGATTGTGTCAAAGCAGCTAACATAGAAGTTCTTGTAAATTGAAATTAAAACTGCGTCAGTCCAGTTTTCAGAATTTAGTTCAGTTCAGTGTAGTTTAACATTTACTGCTGAAAGTCCAAACTTTGAAAA